>NC_137057.1:1050350-1335350 GCF_032717465.1 Coenobita brevimanus
TTCTCTCGAAAACCACAACTTTATTCTTTCCATTCACCTTTAGATTTCGTTTCTTACACACTCTTCCAATATCATTCAACAAGCCTCGCAGTTTCAATCCGTTTTCACTGAACAATACAGTATCGTACAAACAACAGTATTACGAAGATTCGAAACATTGCCCTCTCTCATTAGGGTCGTTCCATCATCCACTGCTATATTTTATACCTCTTTTATAACCACATCCATATACAGATTGAACAAGCAAGGAAGCATGACATCCGTGTTACAACCCAACATTCAAAAAGAAAATTTCGTTCAGTTCACTATCCACAGCACTGCAGCCTTAGTACCCTTATACATGCTCTTCATGACATTCAACAACTTACCATCTACTCCATATATTCTTAATACTTTCCATGTTCCTTCTCTATCCATTCTCCCAGATCCATGAAGGATGTATAAACTTCTTTCCTTCTCTTGAATCTTTTCCACTAAAGGCCTAAGGATGCATACCTGATCTACACAATCTCTTCCCTTCCTAAAACCTCCCTGTTCTTCTCCAACTTATACCTATGTTATTTCCCTAGCTCTGTCAATAAGTATCCTACCATAAACTTTTCCTATTACACTAAGAAAACAAACTCCCTTAGGATTACTACACACTCTTTTCCCCCTTTTTTCTTTGTATACGGGAATAATTATACCTGACTTCTAATTCTCCGAGACTCACCTTCCTCCTAGGCCAATCTGCACACCTTCTATATCCATTCAGCAACTATCTCACCCTCATGCTTCAGCATTTCGCCACACACTCCATCAATTCCTGGGGATTTCCCCATTTTGACTTTCTTCTTTGCGTCCACTACTTCCGTGCTATTGATCTCTTCCTCCCTTCTCGCCACCCTCCTCGCCATTCCTCAGCCTCTTACACGCGCATTACTTTCATTCTGTGTGTTTAACAGTTCTTTAAAATGTTGTCTCCATTTGCCCACTTTTTCTCCGTTAGCCACTATCAATCTACCATTGTTATCTTTCACTTCCCTACTAATTTCTTTATCACCTTGTCAAACTCTCTTTGTGTCTAACTCTCTTTAACTCCTTCCAGAACATTTTCTTACATCCCCCCCTCTTTGTACTCAAATTCCTTCCAAATTCCTCATCCACTCTCTTCTTACTCTCTCACTAATCTTTTCACCTCATTCTTCCTCACTACACGTAACTTTCTCTTCTGACTCTAATCTTCCTCCATGCCTCTGCCTCCAGTCAACGCACTGTATTCTTTCTTCTATTGTGCCACAGCTTGCCTCACCGCTTCATTCGACTATGCTGTTCTTGGCACCCCCTTTCTTCTTTTCTTCACCCCACACACACACCTTAAATGCTGCACAGATTTCTTCTCTGAATATCTTGTACATAATCTTCACCTCCCCCATCGGCTCCAAATCATATTTACCCAATCATTCCTCCACATATCTCTTATATTCTGCCTTTTTTCATTCTCTTACAACCGTTCAACCCTCCTTGTATGGACCATGTCCTCCTGTCATTCCCTCCTTCTATTCCTCCATTGTGCTTGAACCTTGACTTTCACCACCACCATGTGGTGGTCAGAAAGTCCACTCCTTCAACCTCTGAATGCTCTTGCATCCATTACATACTTTCTCATGCTGACATCCACACACACATAATCAAACACTGCTTTCCATTCATTCAGTTCACCACTCACCTTTCTCATCACGCCACGTATACCTGTGGATCATTTTATGCCTAAAGAAGGTATTCGCTATCACCAACCCCCTCCCCACACAAAACATCCGCTAGAGCACTGCCATTCTCATCCACTTCTGCAGGCACACCCCACTCACTAACTACATCATCCACCTTCACATTCCCTTCTTTTCCATTCATACCTCTGTTCAAACACTCTCTCATTCCTCTCCAACTTTTCCATGCATTCTTTCACATTTGCCCAGAACTCATCTTTCACTCTTGCCCGATCTTGTTTTGGTACATATACATACAGTCGCCCAAGTTTGTGATCCCACTCTAAATTTTACCCACACAATCCTTGAACCTACTGATCCATACTCTCTTATATTTTCCTTTTGTCTCTTGCACACAACAATACATACACCCTCTTTTGCCCACTCATTCTCACCTACGCCTGCGCATATACCTCATCCGTACTCCCACTTTCTCACACTCTCACCTCCCCATTTAGTCTGTATTACTCCACATATGTCCACTTTTATAACCTTAAGCACCTGGACAATCTCTTTTACCTCATCATGAGGTAAAAGAGATTGTCATTCACACCTCTTACATTCCATGTTACAATCCTTACCATGTCCTTTGTCCGGTTCTTGGTCGTCAACTGTTGATCTATCCTAATTCGAGACTTCTTGTCTGTATTTTTAGTTGTTTTCCGGGGAGGGGCACCAACCCTCCGCCAACCCACCTGTTGACACATTGGGAGCATGTGTTGGTTGGCTATAAGGTTGCCACCCAGAGTATTAAGTGATTTTCTGGTTTATGGGAAATCACTGGGCTTGTCACTCAGTGCAGAATTACCCCAAATAAGGTACCAATTCACACATGAAATGACGTGTATTAAAACCCACTATAATATCCGCTGTGGTCTGTGCATCACTAGACGCGTACATCACTGGAGTTGTGTGCTCCTAAGGCACCAGAGCTGGACAATATTTTACTTCTCTCTCTCTCTCTCTCTCTCTCTCTCTCTCTCTCTCTCTCTCTCTCTCTCTCTCTCTCATTTGTTTTCATCTTCTTTGTCACCTTTGCCTAATGTCTGTTCTCATACGCACACGCCTATTTCTTTTTACAACAGTACGTCTATTGTTTGTTCTCCAGCTCTCAGTTTTTATTATTTTATCCTTCCTTTTCTCTTCCTCCAGTTACTTGTTTATAAGCTTCCTTTTATCTTATTTTCTCCCATCTTAGCTATTATTATTTTTTTTTTTTTTACCTTTCCAGGCTTGTTTCTTGTTTTTCTCTCGTTCATTTTTGTCAACTCTGCTCCCACGAGTATCATCAAAACATGTTTGTTTTTAATTAGGTTTGAAGCCTCACTGAAATGATGTTGCCCGTCCCCACTGGAAGAGGAGGAGGAGAGGTAAGTTCAAGGTGGAGGGGGAGGGGGAAATGTAGGACACGAGGGGAATGACATGGGAAGAGCGTGAGGCGGGATCCCTGCTTTCCACTTGTCTGTATAGCCCTTACACTCAACAGCCACACCAAATTATGTAGTACATCCATATCTTGTTCTCATACACGCAACACACTTCTCTCCACTCCTCGCACACATTTATACCTCTTAAATTCAAACACACGTGTCTCTTTAAAACACAAATAGTCCTTTTCTTATGTAAACACACACACACACACACACACACACACACACACACACACACACACACACACACACACACACACACACACACACACACACACACACTCTCAAACCTAAATCCTTCTGTATCCGCCTGCCTCAAAACTTACATGCATTTGTACTAAACTGTATTCACCTCTAAGAATTACTTTGAGAAGGTAATGCATTCCCTACTTCCTCTCTTCAGCAAACACTACTTTGTATAATCGCATCATATAGCCATTTGCACCTGCTGCTGATCAATTTTTACAGTCTATTCAAGAAACAAGCTGGAAAAATCCCGTTCCCTTGATTCTGTTATCCGATTACAATACACCAACAAAAGGCAGATTCACAACAACCCACACACATCTCTCCACACCTGAGCATCAATAACCACCATCGTTATTGCGATACGCTATGAACACCCTATTCTGGCTTACTGGGGTATATTTAATTGTGTCGGTTGCCCCAAATGGAAGGACAAGAAATTTGGTGATCGAATTCAAATTCACAAGCTTTTCTCTGAAACAAAGGGGGTCGAACCCGTGACCGCACTGTCTCTGTTCAACTAACTGTTGTCTACTAACTCCTTACCCTCCTATAACACCCAACAAAACGATTAAACTTACTGAGATCACTTATATCCGTCTTTACCTGTACAATACATATCTTCAGCCATGTTCAGTAGTGGCCGCATCTGTCTGAAACAGCACTCACATAGGCCAGGCTAACGATCAGCTAATGTTTAGCTGCGATAAGCTCATACCAATTGTACACAACCTGTATTCTACATATCTTCTCGACTAAAAGATACCAAGACTTAAACGGCAGCATAACTCAGATATACCTAAGCTATTATTTCAGTCAAGTATCCAAATATGTATAAGTAAAGTATCTAAATGTGTATACCGACCTACATTTACCTATAATAACACTGTCTACGGCCAAAATGCTTCCGAGACAAAAATGGTCAAACTTTACTAATTTCGGGTCACTGAGAGCGAAAATGATGCTTAAAATGTCTGATTGGCTCTAGCTTTTAATATATTGTATTCTTGCTCAGTATCGGCGACCACATGGTTCTTGTTTCAAACCAGAAATGATCGAAACATGGGCAGATATTTAATTAAGCAGCAGTTTGACTAAATGATGAAATATTTTACTGAGTTTGGACAATTTTAGTTGTTTTGCCAAAATATGCATAATGCAACCTGAAAGTGTTGGTGTGGCTCTGCATCATACTCTTAGACGTCTCTGGTGATTTAACCATTAATTGGGTTATATCACTGAACATTCTGCCGTATATGAACCCTGCAAATCATATGGTGTCATTCTTATTTGTATATTGCTGTTTGATTTTGCAAAGGGACATATTTCTTTCCAGCCAAAGTGAGCAGTGATGCCTCGTACTTCTGTGAACAAAGCAGATTTCGCTATATCTGTGGCGAAGTGACATTTGCTAGAGCAGTAGATCGTAACAACAATTGCTACTTCTGTATGGTGCCCCCAGTTGGGAAAGGTTTGTCAAAAAAGGAAGAATAGACTGTACAATATCCAAACATTCCATCAGTTATTCATCCAGTACCCCACGGTGATGGTCTGCCTGTTCCTGAAGGACCAGAATCCATCTCATTTGAATGAGAGGACCAAGAGGGGAACTACGAAACATCTAGTTCTGAACAATCAACGTCGCTTGATCCAAATGTTACCCGATCCTCTTCCACAGTACCACACCTCTTTGCAATTTGAACAGAATGATATTTTGAGGGATTTGTAACTGCCCAAGTGTAAGGAAGAGTTGTTGCCTCCAGATTATGGCAGTGAAATCTCCTGACAGATAATGATAGGGTTTCCATGTTCCGTGACCGTCAAAAGATTCTTGTCCAGTTCATCTTTATGGAAGGTGATCTAGTAGCCTGCAACATGGTTTGATGGCAGCATTCAACATCGTTCAAATTCAGTTGTGTGGAGACTTTTCACTGATTCATCAATGACGAGTCTTAAGATGTCTTGCTGCACAGTGACAATGTTTTGCCATCCATTCCAGTTGGTCATGCAGTCCATATGAAGGAAATTTACAACAAAAAACAAATTTTGAGGTACCTTACATTAAGTACGACCAACATCAGTGGTAGCTTTGATGTGACGAAGGTTATTGCCATTTTGCTTGGTCTGCAGTGTGGATATACCAAGTACTGCTGTTTTATTTGTGAATGAGACAGGCTTTCCAGAGAGTTTAACTACACCAAGAGAGATTGGCCACTTTGACAGTCACTGGAGCCAGGGGGGAAAAATGTTCACAAGTCACCCTTTATCGAATCAAGATTTTGTTACCACCCTTGCATATCAAGCAATGTCTGATGAAGAACTTTTTCAAAGCAATAGACAAAAACCCAAGAAGCCTTCAGGTATCTCTGAAATTCCCCAGGGTATCTCAAGCAAAAGTAAATGAAACAGTTTTTGTTGGTCCTGAGATTTGCGAATTTCGAGACAGTATTTGACGATGCACTGTGTGTCAGAGGAAAGGATGCTTGGCAAGCCTTCAGGCTAATAGCAACAAGATTTCTTGGAAACAAGGTATACGGTTACAGGGAGTTGGTAAAAAAACATATTTCATACAGTAAGCTTGGTTGCAATATGGCACACAAGATACTTTTTTTTCTTTTCGTAATCATCTAGACTTCTCTCCACAAAACTTCGGAGCAGTGAACGACAAGCTTGGCGATCGACTTCACCAGGACACTGCAGCAAAAGAGAAGCTGCATCAGGGCAAATGGAACCCATCAGTGCATGCGGGCTATTGCTGGGTAGTGACTAGGGATGCTCCATTTCATGAATACCAGAGACATGCCCATAAACGCAGTGCAGAAGCTGAGTAGTGAACGAACGATGTACTGTTACACAATGTAGGATACACATGGCATGTCAAATATATTCATGTAAAACAAATGGAAATACTTTGGTTTGTAATTCATGATTAACATTGAACTGTCAGCATTATGTACATAAGTAAAATAAGAAAAATTAAATATCTTAGAAACAGTAGCCAATCAGTTGTTTTTATTGTCGTATGTGAATTCGTCGCATTAAAAATCCATAAAGAACAGCGAATTTTATCTCCGAAGCAGACAGCTTTTTAAGTTTTGTAGACCAGTATAATTATAATCAGCAACGGAAGCATATTTTTAAGTATACTATTATTCTTCAGCTACACTCACTCTTAGCAGGAAACTCCCCCACTATGAAGCCCTCCCCTTTTTAGTTATTTCCCTACACATTTACACAGTTCGGTTCAAATTATTAACACGTTCCTTTAATGAAAGGGTTCATGTTAAGCTTATATTAAATCCCTCTGATCCGGGTACAATTTCGTGTGATTAAGAAAATTTTCAGCTATCAGAACGAATAATAAGTGTACCTCACTATATTGCATGAGTTTAGAGCAATGACCTAAAGACGAGTAAATATAATAATGTACAGTAGGTTCAGATGGATCCACCTAAATTCCTTATGCACGAAGAAATACACATGTTTTCCTTGTTAGCCGGGACAATGTAATCCGACCAACACAGAGCCGCTTCATCCTGACTAGTGTTTTTCTCAGTCGCTTTGGGTATTACGTTGATCACCAGCTTTTGATATTTTCAGCAGTCTTGTGTGTGTGTGTGTGTGTGTGTGTGTGTGTGTGTGTGTTCTGTTTTTTGCGCTGAGTTTAGTTTGACGTTATGTCATGATGTTCTTTTATTTTCGAACAGAAGCCAGACGAGTGGATAGTTCTGGCAGCAGCCACGAAGCTGCTTGTTCATTAACTCCAGGATTCTATTCCTGTTGCAGACAGTTACCTCGACGCAAAAGTCCTTCCAACCTTTGCGAATTGTTAATTAATTGAGTACCCAAGGTAACAGATAGGCTAAGCAATTGTGATAGTCTACCCTGTTGGATGCAGTGGCTTTCGGTCACCAGCTTGGCAGATGCCTGCCATTGTCTGAAAGGCCTAAGATTTGGATATAAGCATCTTGCTATACTCCTGAAGGCATCTTTCCCAACCTTTTCTTTTAATGCACAGGAAGAGGCTCAATGTGGAAAAAGGCCACGATTCTCACTTGAATCGTAAGCAAGGATTCCACAGGTCTGCAGTCCTATGTTTACCAGCCTATTTGTCTGATCTTTGAGCCAATTACTCATAAACAACTACATTAATCTGAACCAATTTTCCGATAAGAGCAATTCTGGTTAACTGATTTATAGCAGATAATTGAGAATATATTTGTGAAAATATATGATAATCCATTAATTGTGCATTTTATGTTTATGTAAACCCTAGCAAAACAACGTAACCAACAGTACCTTATTTCCCTTCTGACCCTGCTATTCGACTGAAAGACAGACTGACTAAAAACACCTATCCAACAATACTCGATATGATATGAATTTCCCCTCCCTCCCACTCTTTCTATGCATAGGAGTATATTTGATGCAATTATACGTGTGCCGTTGGTGGGATGGGGTAAGATTGCTTAGTAAATGCCACATCAAAGCCACACCCAGGATTCAATATCCCTAACTGTTTATAACTCTCCTTTATTCATCGTTAGAAAAGAAAAACAAAAAACGAAATGATGATGACGATGATGATGATCCTGATCGTGAAATTTATGACATACATACCTGTACTAAAATACATCCAGCAACAAATTATAAATCTCTACTTATGTCTATATCTATTTATCTATGTATCTCTATCTGTATCTCAATCTATCTATTTATCTATCTATCTATCTATATCTTTCTACCTATCTATCCATATCTATATGTATCATCTCTCTCTCTCGCTCTCTCTCTCTCTCTCTCTCTCTCGAGAGAGAGAGAGAGAGAGAGAGAGAGAGAGAGAGAGAGAGAGAGAATAAGTGGGGGGGGGGGGAATTTGTTAAAATAACACCCAGTCCATCACACTTGGTGTTTAATCCAGAGCTGAATCCATTATAACTCTTGCCTTCACAAACAGAACCCCCAAAAGCTCGGCTATGCCAACTCGAGCTTTTCGTACTTTGACCTGACGGATTCTCGATTTGGCTAGGATTTAGGAGATACAGTACATATCTAACTCCAATTTGGACCACCACACCGCCGATTCAGGCGTCTACATTCAGGTTCCATATAATTTTCTGTATTTTTATTATATTTCACTCTTTCTTTCACATTTCTATTTATGTTTCGTTTTCCTTTTCATCTGATCGTTTGTTTCTTCTCCCTCTTGTTCATCTATATTCCCTCCTTTTTGTGTAAAATGTGCTGTTACAATTTCTATTAACTTCTTCGTTATTCTTTTTACTCATTCCTCTCTGCAGAGTTTCATTTTCCTCTCTCGTCTGATCTTAACTTTTCTTCTTTTTGTCGATGGTCATCTTCTGGTTTTTCAGAGTACCTATCAGTCCCTTTTTTTTTTTTATGTACTCGCCTTGCATATACACCGTAACCGTATAGTATCGCTTTTCTCTCGGTCTATTGTGTTTCCTGTCTCTGCTTCTTCATATATTTTATTCCCTTCTTATTAATCCTGTCCTCTTTCTCTCCCTTAAAATCTGTACCTCCACAGTATTCGTCTGTCTATATCCACCATGTTTGGCGGTCTCTCTTTCTGTTTGTCTTTGCGACTTTCTTTTTTTACATATGTTTCTCTCTTTTCTCTGACGTTTCCTTTTCTCTGTCTAAATCATTTCACCTTCTGTAGCTGTTTCATTAGAATTTGGATATAGTTTCATTCACTGCTCTCTTCTTTCCACTCAAATTTTCTATTTATATAGATTTATATATTTTCCTCTTCTCTTTGTCTTCCACCTTTTCATCGTGCACTTCTTTGTTCTTCCTCTCATCTTTTCGTTCGTTCGTCTTCACTTCTAACTTACATGTTGTTTTCGTTTTCCAAGTTTCTTATATCACATTACTCTCTCTCTCTCTCTCTCTCTCTCTCTCTCTCTCTCTCTCTCTCTCTCTCTCTCTGTGAGCTACGTTGGCCGTATTATTATTTGTGTGAAAGAAGCCAATGATACTAAGGAACAGAAATCTTTGTCTCGCAATATTTTTTCCATTTAAACAGTACTAGGGCGAGTCCATCTGTGTCGTTATAAGGATTAGGTACTTATCACTTTGACAATTGTTGGAGTACCGTAATTTTAAACAGCCATTAACCGTATTTCACTAAAGATATTCCAGTTGTTTCAAAAGTTGTCCTAATGTGGCGCTTCTTTTTCTAATGAGTCTAAATGATAATGAATGATAGAGCATAGTAAGTGAGCCGTTAAATAGTAAACAGAGTTAACGCACCATGTAACAGTTTTCAGATGAATTCGGCTAACACCTCTTATCCTTTGCCATACCTTAAGAGTTTGCTGTCTCCGCATGTAAATTCAGATACCTATCTTACTTTCACTGACCTAATTCTTGTGGAAGACCCTAGTACTTGTAAAGCCGATTCCCGCTGCTGCTGTGTAAGATGTAATGAATACAGAATATCAGTGGATATAAAACATAACGTTTGGAAGAATAGGAAGAAGTGTAGAAGCAAAATTAACAACTTATGTAATACATCGAGTTTTAATTCGTTCAGTATCTTTTTCTGATGGTAGGAGACGGGAAAACAAGGAAGTATATAACACAAGTGTGTGAGAAAGAGAGGTATGGAAACTGTCGAGGTTAGAGAACTGGCAAGGAATGATCTATGTGGACGAAGTTCGTACGGAGGAGTGAATGACAAAAGTTTGGCATCTCTTGTTTTCTTGACAAATGTCGGATTGAGTCTGTCCGATAGGTAATTACGTGGCTACGTGTGGACAGGTGAACCTGTCAGATGGAGACATGATTTTCGAGGCTTGAATAGTGAATGAATGGGCGTGTGGCCCATTTCATTGGGCATGCTGTTCCTTGTTTCTCCCACATTAGTTCTTAATTTTTTTTTTTTGTCATTCCTTTCTGTATCCAACTGTACCTCACCCCACCTGCGGGAGGGAATGGGATGATGGTGTTTTTATTTAGCATGATGCAAAATGAAAAACCTGTCAACCAGGATGATGAAAAGGTAAGAATAGTTAAAACATATT
The DNA here is from genome assembly GCF_032717465.1 of Coenobita brevimanus. NCBI lineage: Eukaryota > Metazoa > Arthropoda > Malacostraca > Decapoda > Coenobitidae > Coenobita > Coenobita brevimanus. Next base: position 1,060,821 of record NC_137057.1, read on the forward strand.
ACGACAAGTTAGGATATTCTAAAGAGCAGCCTGAACAGGTATAGCGAAACACCGTTTCCTTTTTTTTTTTTTTTCCTTAATGTGTCCGACTCTGGGCTGTGGCTTCGGGGCCTATCCCAAGGCCCAGTAGTCCTCCTACACACTTCTACATGTCACCACTCCGGCACTAATATCCTCTGTCCATACTGAATACATGCTAGGGCTGTCTCATACAAGACTGGTATGACCGGGGGTATTTTTTCAAGGCGGCGGGTCTTCTGGTAGAGCAGTGAAGTCTGCTTTTATGACATTAAAATCTCTAAACTGTTGCCTGCCCCAGCTGGAATTCGATCCTGGGTCCAGTGGGACTTCGCGCTGCCTCTCTACCGATTCAACCACCACTTCCTGCAAGGTACTACCATTTTGAGATGCTAAAGAAGATCTGACATATGGAGACACCAAAGTATTCCCATGACAGCTTTTGACAAATACGCATCAGATAATAAAGAAATAATAATGATGCTGATGGCAGAAGTCTGATACAAAGCAATACAGCGATAACGAACTCCTTGAGCAGACTTTTTCAAGAAAGAGAACTGACGAACATGGAGATCCTCAGTGTTATAGTTTAATATAAAACAAATAAGGAAACCCACTGAATGTGAAAAGCAGGGGGAGATAACGGTGTGATTCAGCATTGTTGATGATACGGGCGACTTTGCATTAGATAAATCTGCTGAAAACTTACGAATTATTTGCTAATGAAAGCCGTACCTACACCCCCTCCCTTAAATAAAAAGTCATTTGTAATGCCTCAAAAAAAGTGACATTAAATACTAGAATATTTTCTGTCAATATGTCCTCTATCAATGCTGTAGTAACTTTACAAGCTTGGCTGGTTGCATATTAGAGCCAGGTCAGCCGAGATAACAAGTAGGGTGATATAGTAATTATTGGTAAACAGTAATGAAGTTGTTGATCATGTAATGGGGAAAATAACCTTATTGTAACAATTATTTACGCATTGCATGTAATAATTCACAGTGGAAAGAGGTTCAAGATAAGCTGCAGCAGTGACTAGAGGAACTTGAAAGACAGTGTGACAGAAACATACGTCAGCTAATAGAAAGATTCTATACAAATTGTCTACGAACATGGACTTCTAAGAGGACGCACTCTAACTCCACTTCTTCTAACCTTCCCCCTCCTTCGAACTTCTCTTTTCTTCTCTCTTCCCCCTATGCTTCCGCGTGTTTCACCTTTCAGTTTCTTTCCCCTTACACCTCTCTCGCATACCTTCCTTCCACCTTCCTTCCCTTCCACTTTGTAAATCGATTCTGCCTGGAAGTTCTTGCAGTCTCCCACACATCATGATAAATCTCTTCATTTTTCCTCCTGTTAATTTCATATCGTTTCCTGGGCTGTCTAACCTACATCCATTCTCCCATTCTTCCATTCTACAGGAAATAAGTCTCTCTTTCATATCATTACACCCCTAAACCTCTTACACAGATGCATTAAAGATTTTCCCCTCCCCATATATATATATATATATATATATATATATATATATATATATATATATATATATATATATATATCCCATTGGATCCCAGGGGTGCTGGGCGAGGCATGGCACGGGGTGGGTACTGAGCGTACCGCTCTCCGCCTATCGGCTCACAGTCGCGAAGCTCATAGGTCCCTACCCTACTTTATAAAGACTTGAAAAATCCCAGTTCTGTCCAGTATTCCGGACACCGGGTTCCAATGGGTTAAATATATATATATATATATTCTTCATCTACTGCTGTCTGTCGATTATCCCTCCATATGAAATCATTCCCTCATCCCAGCCTCCCACCGCTTACAGAATATTACATGTAATTTCCATCCGTTCTAAAGTCTTCTCCCTTCTTCTTTCTGTCTCCTTCCTTTAGCCTCCATTTCTCCGTCTCCCTCTTTTCTTCCTTCATCAACTCCTATTACCTATTTTATAGCTACTTTAGATCCATAACAGGTTCATCACCTACGGTTCTTCCCTTACCTCTCCCTGTTTGCTTGTTTTTCTCTCTCAGTCCTTTCCATTTTCATCGTTTTTTTTTCTCCTCCATGCTCTTTCACATGACCCTCTTACCAACACCTGAAGTCCATTACGAATTCTACATCCCATAGATCATAGCCTTCAGTTCTCTCTCTCTCTCTCTCTCTCTCTCTCTCTCTCTCTCTCTCTCTCCACTTCCAGAGAGATCGATTACGTTTTCGCCTCCTGTGAATACACACGCAGTTTCTTCGTTTTTGCGTTAGCACCTCCGTCTCCAACATCTGCCCCTGAGTGGCTTGGAATGCTGCTGGATATTACGACTTGCTGGTAGATGGGATTGGATTTGGGTTGCTGGTGTCACGGTATAAAAGACTAATGAGTTGAGATAGCGTTTGGTGATTTTATTTTACTTTTATTTTTTGGAGAAGTGAATAATATGTGTGACAGTTTAGTTGTATCAATATTTCCCTTTTCTTCACACCTCCTGTATCTTCTCTCATCTCTCTCGCTATGATCAGGATGAGGAAGGTGAAATATGGCGTGTTGCCAGCGTAGAGATCTAAAAACTCTTTGCAGCACCAATGGTGATAATTCTCCCTCACTTTTCTTTTTTTGTTTTCAGATCCAAGGAAGAGGCTGAGCCCTAAATGGTGGTACTATATAGTTCGCCACAACTACAGTACTTTGTTGTATATTGCCAGACTTGAAGTCAAGGGCTTTAGTGCTTGTGAGCGTGCGTGAAAGTTTTCCGTTTACCCCTCCGTCTGTCCATCTGTTCCCACACTAGCGGCTCCAATTATGGACCGAATTTGACGATTGTGTTGTCAAATGCATCCTCTCCTCCTGACGGTGTATCCACGTCCAAGTGGTCAATAAACTCAGACCATAAATATTTCTATCTACTGTGGTACATGCTTAACACTGGTATCATTGAAAAGGGCGCTCAAAATGCTGAACGAATGTTCCATGTCATCATAATTTTTAAATAATCCATTAGTACCTGGCAACTTGAAAAAAAGGCTTTGGATACGTTTCTACATCACTACCTCATTAAATGGTGTAGGAACCACTGAGGTAGGTAGGGAGGTGTGAAGCCAGGAAGGCAGGGAGGTATATAGGGAGGTGGGTAGGCAGGCAGATAGGTAGGGAGGGAGGATGGCAGGGATAGGAAGGGAGGTTGGCTGGGAGGGGAGCAGGGAAGTCTGGAAGGAGGTAGGTACTAGGTAGAGATGTAGGTAGGCAGGGATGGGGGGATGTTGGGCGCCGGGTGGGGTAGGTAGGCATTAAAGTAGGTAGACTGGCAGGAGGGATGGTAAGTAGAGAGACAGGAAAAGAAGTATGTGGGAAATTAAGTAGGGAGGTAGGTATGTACGTTACAGGTGTTGTTGTATTGCCCCAGTCTGTCTAGCCAAGCAGGTGAGTCGACCACATGTAAACAACTGCCTATACGGAGACGTCCAAAAGATGCCGTAAAGAAGGTATATCGTGCAGAAAACTGGCACCCCCCTGTGGCAGAAATCACCTCGCCAGGGTCGGACCATTGCCCTTTCCCACGGAGAAGTGCAGGGAAATATGATGAGATTTGGGTCCCTGGGTGGACGCCGTAGCTGTATAGTTCCACTCAGGGAGCACAGCGCCATCAAGAGTAGGTTTCTCATTAGCACCAGCTATGTAAGTAAGGCAGGGAGGTAGGTAATTAGGTAAGTATGAGATCGATAGGTAGAACAGACAAGTAAATAGGAAAATGGGTAGTTACGTAGGTATGTACTGTAGGTAGGCATGGAGGGGTTAACCAGGGAGATAACTAGGGAAGTAGGTAGAGATGTGGTCAGGCATTTTTTCATTTATTCGTTTATTCCATACTTTATTTTAATTTTTCCTAGGGAAGAGTAGCTATAAAGTACATCGCGGTCTCTCCTGTAAAATGTTGCACATGTATTTTATTGCCTACCATGATCTGTGCAATTTTTTTTTAAATAAATTGCTCTGAATTCAACACAGAGTCTGTAATAAAACATCAGCAACCATAAATTTAACTTGCATTGCGTACACCTTAATTTAGAAGAAAGCGGTTTAACTATACTTGCTGAGAGGCCGCCTTCGGCGGCCTTCCCTTGATACCAAGTCACTTCCTATATTCAGAAATGAATCATAACTCGGAAACCGGTGGCACGATTGGACTGGAAATTGTTTTATTCTTCAATTTAGAGCATTTTAACAGTACGTTGCTCTAATAAAAATTTGCGCTACATTTACCGTTTTTTATATGCTAAAGTAACCAACAAACCAACAAATATACAGAAATCAGATAATTGAATATAGATTATATAATACCACTATAAAATACAATCTTAGGAGTATAAGAAGGGACGAAGGAGAGATGAGAGAGTGGTAATACAAGAAACACGTCACTCTTTCGTGTCATGCTGGTAATTTCAGCGCCGGACCAAGGCCGAATCCATCCCCTGTACTAAAAGCAAATAATAAATTTGAAACAAAAGGCCATGAGTCATAAATAGGGAACCGGTGGTCTGATTGGCCTGGAAATTGTTTTATTCTCCAAGGTAGTGCATATTAACGGTACCTTGCTCTAACAAAAATTTGCGCTGCATGCGCCGTTTTTGATGTATTATGCTAACAAACCAACAAACATACAGAAATCGGATCATAATACTATAGATTGTGAGCTATGGGTTTCAACACCTTAAAATGGCCGGATACTACTGTACTTGTGTTATCAAGATATCATTACATCATAAAGTGTTTTGGTAAGTAAAAGTTGTACTGGACTGAAGTTTATAGTTGATACGTGTGTTTTCTCAATCGGACTTTCATAGTACTGAGTGACAGAGACTGTGGAACAGGTGGTGATGGTGACGGTGGTGTTGGTAATGGTGGCTACGACGGCAGTGTAGGTTATGGTGGTGGCGGTGGTGGAGATAGCGTTCGTGGTGGTGATGGTAAGAGGTTATGGTGGTAGTAGCGATAGTGTAGTAATGGTGGTGGTGGTGGTGACAGTGTAGTTATAGTGGTGGTGGTGATAGTGTAGTTATGGTAATGGTCGAGGTTGTGTTAATGATGGAAATGGTGGAACAGGTGGAGGTTGTGATGGTTTCTATGATGTTGTAGGCTGTGGTGGTAACGGTGGTCTAGATGGTGCTAGTGTCTGGTTGGCAGAATAAGATTTGAAAATGGTGGTGGTGGTGATGATAGTGCTTGTGTGAATTTTGGTGGTGATGGTGGTGGTAGTGATATCCAGGCTAGCGTATGTGATGGCTGTGATGGTGGTGGTGGAGGTTTTGGTGATGTTATTGGTGATGGTGAAGATACTGGTAGAGACGTTCATGTGGTGGCAGTGGTGCATGTCTTGCCTTGCCTTGAACGATGTTGTAGTGATGGTGTTGGTGATAGTGGTTTTCGTATTGTTTTTGTTGATGATGATGCTATTGGTGAGGAGGCGAGTCAAGAAAATTTTGTGTGAAAGGAAATAAATATTCACGAAGGATGGAATATAGGATGTGTGATCATTTTTAATTACTTGTTTCAGCAATCGTTTAGAACAAAGCTTCACAGTTGTCAGACATAATAATTATACAAAGAGGAACCACACTGAAAGACGCATTATATACGATTTATTGTATATGGAAGAAACAACACTGATGCCTAAATGGATATGGTGGAAAATAGCGGGTGGGAAGGCTGGATCAATTCTCTTCTAGTGATATTATTTTCATCAATCGGCAGATGTACACAGGGCCAAAGCTACTGTTTTTTTGTTTTTTTTTCATTTTCATTACATTGCAGTTAATGACATGATGATATTTCAGTTTGGAATCACGATGGGTTATTTTTTCTTCTTGTCTTTTATGAGAATCATACAGAAGGAATTTTTATGCTTCCCCATAAATAACACGCAAAAGTTATGGGAGACTTGCTGCTGTACAATTTACTGTAAACTTTTGGAGAAACTTTTTAGCTTCTAGGTAAGTAAGAAATTTAGTAGGCAGGGAGACAAGGTGGGAAGAAAGAAGGCGGTAGGTAGGCAAGTAGATAGGTAGGGATATATGTAAGGAGGCACGGTATGTACAGAGCAAGGTAATTAGGGAAGAGCAACAAGAAGAAACTTACGTTTATCTTTTGAATACTAAAGAAATATTTTGCAACTTAATTACCGTTCGCATAATAAATTACATTATCTAACAATAACTGTTAAACCGAAGATCACCACACATCATGGGATTCACTTCACGACAAGGATTTTATGAAAGTTCATCTTTCAGATCATCGCGGGGATTTTTTTTTTTTTTTTTTTTTTTTTTTGCCTTCGACCATTGTGGCCAAAGCCCCTGGTCATTAAGGCCATATATATATATATATATATATATATATATATATATATATATATATACACACACGTCCACGCATATGTACAGACACTTTCATGCACACGCATACATACTATATATATATATATATATATATATATATATATATATATATATATATATATATATATATATATATATACAGGATGTTCCCTGGAATTATGTCAAAAACTTTGAGAAATGACAGATGAGGGAATTCTAAGCAAAAAATGTTATATGAACATGTGTCCAAATCTCAACCGTTACGGAGCTACAATTACTGATGACCTTATGGGCGAAAATGGTCTTCATAATTCACCCATAAGGTCATCAGTAACTGTAGCTCCGTAACAGTTGAGATTTGGACAACATTTTTTCCTTAGAATTCCATCCTCTATCATTTCCCAAAGTTTTTGACTTAACTCTTTGGACACCCTGTGTGTGTGTATATATATATATATATATATATATATATATATATATATATATATATATATATATATATATATATGGCTCTCACCATCCACTCACTCGATGTAGTGCTGTTCTCGGATGTTTGCCCTTTCCTCTCCATCCTTCTTTCCTTCCATTCTCTTCCGTCTTTCTTTCCTTCATTCTTTCCTTGTCCTTCTGTCTACGGGTTACTTTACACTCCCTCTTCTGTCTTTCTTTCCTTCATTCTTTCCTAATCCTTCAGCCTGTGGGTGACTCTGCACTAAGTGACAAGCCAAATGGTTTCCTGTACACCAGGAAAGCATTCATACGCTGGGTGGTAACCATATAACCAGATTTTTGCGCCTGGTAGTTTTAGTGGGTAATTATTGCGCTCCAATCGGATTGAGCCGGTGAAGGTTTATATCCAAGGGGTGGTTGGGGTTGATTGCTCGTGTAATACCACTCAGGGATGAGTGAGGCTGGTCACTCTCATCTTAAATGTCGGGACCAACTGCCTAGCCCCGGGCTCCTACGCTCCTCATGGGGCAATGTAGGATTGGATGACGGATATATATATATATATATATATATATATATATATATATATATATATATATATATATATATATATATATATATATATATAATTTTATATTATTTATTTTGTTGTATTTTTTCCTTTTTTTTCTTGGTTTTATGTTTTTAAGGCCTTATATTACTTATAAAGAACAACCTAATCTAAAGACCCTAAAACTAATCACCTAACAGACAAATTGCTAACCTATACTAAATCCAAAAAGACAAATAGCTAGACCTACACTAATGGTAAAAATACTTCAACCAACAAAGCACCATCGACTGCAGATAGAATGGCAACACACAGGTAGCATTTATTTAGATTTCTACTTGTTTCCGCGGGAAAATGGATACAACATTTAGCAGTACTCACAATGGCGATGGTATACTCATAAATTTAGTCATAGTTTTAGAAACAACCACAGTTTTATATTCAAAACTTTCCTAGAGGTGTTCATACTTGTACCTATAACAGCATCAGTGGGGTTTGGCACTGTCCGATTGATTTCGCTCTTCATGGGCAAACGCTTAGCATTTCTGCTTAGCAAATTGTTGGTGGTATGCAAAATCCACTCTAATAAAAATTTCACCTTCCACTTTGCGTCTGTTGCTATTAGCCATATACTTTAGCTGCGTCTCTTTTTCGTGCTTCGTCGTGACACAATACTTGTAGAAATTTATTGAATATTGGAAAAAACCATCGACCTGAAACCGAGCAAGTGGAAGACAGAGGCTACGTACGAACCCCACATATATTTTGTTAACATTCTGTAGTGTTGGAATCCTCCCTTGTCTGTTGCAATGTGTTCATTTTGACGTCTAGCATTGCTAAGTTATTAAAAAAGGACGAATACAGTGTAATGCAACTAAACTGGCTGTCAAATAATCCGAATATCGTTTTAAGCAAATGGGTTTAGCTTATCAGAGCTTAATTCATGACAGCGTGGAATTGAATTAAAGCAATATTTAATTTTCAGTAGTAATGATCACATGATAGTTCACGCTGCTTACTGAAATTTTCTGCCAAGTGCAGCAATGGTATTTAAGATAATCGGCAAAAAGTGTGATTCTGAGGAAGCAAAGTATTTTATTTTCAATAGAGATTCTTAAGAAAATGAAATAGCGGCAAATTCCTTCGCGAAATTGTATTTGGAGTTACTGTATTGTCTCTATAAAGTTGTGTGTGCGAATGCAAAGCTTAGGAATTGCCATACTGCATATTTCCACCACGATAGAAAGCTCATTGGTTTCATGGGAGCGGCAAACTCTAGTTTCTCCTGTAAATCACTAGAACAAATATTTATAAACAATGATTCAGCGAAACGATATTCCATAAATGCATCCGACAGAAATAACTATAAACAAAAAACAAGTTTCCATTCGATCTAACACCTTAAATGTCCATGGTATTTTTTTCTGCCTTCTTCAGCTGGAGGGTTGATTAGTGAGGAATTCTTCTGCTTTCCTAATCCCGTGTTTGTGTGTGTGTGTGTGTTTTTTTTTTTTAATAACAGAACAGAGGAAGGAAAAACAAATGAATATAAAAAACAAATCCATGCACCAGATTACTGGTGTCCTCTGTTCATAAAATATCTGTAACAGTTAGACTTGAACAGCAGTAGGTTGAAGTTTGGAGGGAAACAACTCTGGGGAAGCGAGTTCCAGAGAGATGCAGTTCGGGGAATGAAAGAATTCTGATGGGCAGAAGTTCTGCAATATGGCTGAGTGACATTCCAGTCATGAGCGCTGCCAGCTGCCCGTGTAGCACGAGGGAAGGCATGGAGAGGTGGCACCATGGACGCAACTTCGTCTGAGCATTTGCTATAGAAATATCTGTAAAATAACGCAAGGGACGCAATATTCCTTCCTACTTGTAGGGGAGGTAGTGTATTAGTAATAGCAGGGTTATTAATAATTCTAACAGCTTTGTTCTGAATTTTGTCTACTTGTTTTAATGCAACCTCACCACATCCACTCCACAAGGGTGAGCAGTATTCAAGCTGAGAGCGCACATGACTCTTATAAATTATAACTAATTGCTCGTCAGTGAAGAAGCTACGGACTCTGTACAATAATCCAAGTTTCTCTGAGGCGGTTTTAGCAAGTGATCTAACATGACAGGTCCAGCTGTTAAGCGAGATGCTGAGAATTTCAATACTTTTGGAAATGGGAATATTTTTAGCATTGAAGGTAATATACGATTCTGGCAATACCTGTCTATTAGTAAATTGTATATATTTAGTTTTACTAGCATTAAATGAGACTAGGTTATTTTGTCCCCAATCCCCATTCGCTGATCGTGGATAAGTCTTGATTAAAAGAGATGGCTGTACTGAGGTGAGAGTTAGAGATATCGGACTTTGCAAATGGAAGTCTGAGTGTGAATGAACTATGACGTGTTGAGTCATCTGCATATAAATGGATGGAATTGTGGGTGACAGATAAGAGATCATTAATATGAACGAGGAACAGGGTTGGTGCCAGAACTGATCCCTGCGGCACGCCGGCGTTAACTGACTGGAAAGTGGAATATACATCATCTACTTTTACTCTTATTTTTCTATTGCTGAGATATGAGGAAATCAAAGAAACAAAAGAATTTAGTCCATAGCAAGGGAGTTTGGACAACAGGGAACAGTGCCACACTCTGTCGAAAGCTTTAGAAATATCCAGGGCTATATCATGAGTTTCACCATGTAGGTCAACTGATTGATGGATGGTATGAGTCATGAGGTTGAGTATGTCAATGGTGGATCTTTCTTGGCGAAAACCATATTGTCTATCACTAATTAAGTTGTTGGATTCAAGATGTTTAACTATGTGCTTATTAATTACAGTTTCAAATACCTTACCAAGCAAAGATGCAACAGCAATTGGTCTGTAATCAGAGGGGTCAGAGGAACTTCCTTTCTTCGGAAGTGGGTGGATAATGACTTCTTTCCATGAATTAGGGAATGAAGAAGTACGTATGCATAGTCTGAATAATTTTGCAAGAACAGAGGCAAGTTCTGGGGAACAATATTTCAAAACAATTGGCGGAATTCCATCTGGGCCTGGAGCTTTGTTGGTAGGTAAATTGTCTAGGATGGATTTCGCGTACCTTGTCTGTATTATAAGTGGAACAATGTCGAGAGAGTCAAGTTCTAGTGCTGGGCCATTCTGTCTGGCTTCCTCTAAGGTAGAATTTCTGGCAAATGTACTGGCAAAGATATCTGCTTTCCAAAGCGGGTCATTTATAATGTTGCCATCTGGAGATTTTAGTGAGGGAATGGATGATGACTTATTAAAGTTATTATTGAAAGATTTGAGAGTTGACCAGAATATTCTTTTGTCATCAGGGTTGTTAAGTAGTTTTATGCTTGATTTTGAAGAAAGTTTGATTTAGCAAGATTTATTACAGCTTTTGCATGGTTTCTAGCAATTTTGAATTGAAAGAGCGATTCAGATGTTTTTGATTTCAAGTAATGGTTATATGCTGATGACTTTTGGGCTGTTGCTCTGGCACAGTTGCTATCAAACCATTTTGGAGAGTTTGATCTTTTAGTGAACTGTTGACTTGGTATGAATAAATACATACCAAGCTAGTATTAAATCGCAAATGTGGGACTGGGTAGAACTGACATCACTAGAGAAGAAAGACTGCCATGGAATGTCAGCAAGATAATTTCTAAATTCATCCCAATTTGCCCTATCAAAGTGCCATCGGGTCACCCTGACAGGTTCAGAATGGGGAGGTTTGGGGGGACTTGATGAGATTGTGATCAGAGGCTCCAAGTGGAGACAATACTTCTCTCCTGTACTGATCTGGATTATTTGTCAGGAACAGATCCAAAAGATTGGCATTATGGTCAGGATTATCTGGTATTCTTGTAGGTTGCTTTACTAGTTGCGTGCAATTAAACGATTCTGCAAACAGCTCACACTCTAGACCAGCATCGTCAGTCCTGGCAGAGTGCAATAACCATTCAACATTATGTATGTTAAAATCATCCAAGATGGAAATTTCGGTGTTAAGGGCAAGATTAAGGTTATTCAACTGTGTGGAAATGGAATCAAATACACTGGGTTCAGAAGAAGCACTGGGGGAGCGATAAACTACACAGATATATTTGGTAATATATTGACACTTTAGTTTATACAACGAGTAATCAAAACTGCGTGAAGTAATAAAATATGGTAGATATCATTGGCATATCCTACCGTACGTCAAAAAACTTTCTTAAAATCAATAGGTTTCTTACTGCTTGCCTCCCAATGAAGGTTTTGCTTCTGTTTATAGCTAGTTTCCCAATTATTATAATTATACCAATTATAGCTATGATTTAAACTTGGGCAGAATAATTTTTCCAACAGCTCTAATGCCGCACATTCTTGTTCATTTGTTTCAACAGGAGAGCGACGGCCAATTAATATTACAGTTACACTACTCAGCATTACTCATGTCACCAACGTTACACTATTATATCTCAACAATCATCCGCAACATTAATACTACTGCCTCGTCCACCAAAATATGCTTTACACAAACCATAACAAGTGTTCAGTAAGCACCAACACAACTGTCACAAATACCATACATTGCCCCCACTATTACTTCTGCACCACTGTTTCATTATTACATCTCTTTTGCCACCACCATTTTTATCATTCCCATCGTTATCATTCTTAGTTTTAACGCCACCGTTATCATCACCAGAATCAGCATAAACATAATTCACATGACTACTAACACCATCAAACAAAGAGCTACAGTCAGTCCTCACAGTCATTTGCAATATCACTATGATACAACTTCCACTGTCTACACCACCAGCATTTTCACTGTCATCAGCATCAGCTTTGTCACCATTATCACCTATAGCATTTCCAACATCATCAGCACTATCACACCCACCACTCCTGCCATCTCCATCATCACTACCATTATCACTAGTGCTATAAGCTTCATACCTTCCAACATTTCTACCGTCCCCAACATCACCACCATTAATAATCATCACAACCATTATCATCCCCGTCATCAAAACCATTATCGCCGTAACCACCACCATCATTATATCCAGACAGAACTTACATCCTCTCCCACCTCTCGCCCGGGTCACCACCACCACCGTCACCATCCAGCCTGCCTGCTCGACCCTGTTATCGGATTTCCCTGAGGCTTTAGAGGCTTTACGAGGCGATGCACCCGTGTGATTGTTTTGGCCAAAGCTGCAAACGACAACGCCAGAAGAAGATGCCAGGATTCTTGTTCGATTTCTGTCAGGTTTTCCATTCTTGCACCGATCCATAGTGTCATACATCACCGCTCTATAGAAACTAATTTTAAAACGAGGTTGATTTTGTATACGTTTTAAGCCTGCTCGTATTTCACCAGTTCTGTTGTGACGCTATCCGCCTCGTGCTATCATGTCATGTCTTATTATCATTGCTTGCATGTCGTTTTACGCCATGTCAGCGGTGGTGTGTCATGTTATAAAATGTTACTGTAGTGATATGTCAGGTTCTTGCCCCCATGTCATGTTCTGTTAGTATCGTGATGTCTTGTCAGTGCAGTAATTTCATGTTATAAAGGGAAAAACGTTCCTCATCGCAGTTTATTTGAGGAAAAATGTATTTTGTCACACTGTTCTTTGATGTGACAGTGACTGGCTGTGTGTGTGTGTGTGTGTGTGTGTGTGTGTGTGTGTGTGTGTGTGTGTGTGTGTGTGTGTGTGTGTGTGTCACTCTCATTTGTCATTAACGCGTATGTACTGTTCCAAAAATCTTATAATTAACACCTGTTCAACTTACCGATCCAGTTAATGTACCGTACAATACAGCCCATAGTTGTGCTTAATCCAGTAATAAATAAAATCCAAGCTCTTCTCCTTCTGACCCACTCTGTCCCAGTGCGGTACGCTATGCTTCTTGCACAGTCTCTCTCTCTCTCTCTCTCTCTCTCTCTCTTTCATTGATATTATGCGCTGCACTTTTAGGTGATTGCTAACATAGAATTCTTCTCTTCAGCGTTGAGGCTAAGCACTTCTAAGGCTGCCTCGAATGATTAATATGCATTCGTAGTTAAGGGTGGAAGTATTAAAATTTATGTACAACTCTTACATACCATTAAATTTGTTATTTTCTTTGGATAACATTCCATCGAAAATCATTGCTCCCATAACGCCATAACCACCACCTGACCCATCAATACTTAGTGTACATGCGCGGGGATGGTTAAATTGACGTTTAGGGGAAATTGTAATTCGGTGAATCACCTTGATCATCTAGCAGTGTGTTGCCAGCGTTCAAGGTAACAGAATCTTTTTTCAACCATCACGATCATACGAATAATATATGTCAGCCCGGATCAAAGCTTCTACAGTATGTACAGTTAATGCGCATACACATGACACTTACAAGAAACAGGGCTGGATCCAGTACTATGGAAACGGGAAGGGGAGGGGGGAGGCATGATTTCGAGCGGAATTACCACTTCGTCCATTTAAACAGATCAAACTGGACTTTCAATCTACCCCGTCACCTGATTCAGTCTTTGATAGTATTTTGGCAAAACACTGATGTAATATATCTGTTACACTTATTTTGGTAAAAAATATTGTTCCTTAGTAGTATCTATTCAATGGTCTGTCGAAAACAGAGGGGTAGGAGAGTGTGTATGTCCCTAAGGCCTCGTCTACATCCGTCCCTGAGATGGGTAAGGAGGACGGCAGGTTTAACACCAAGGAATTTAACTTTCATGGCAGGGTTGCGGGGATGGGATTACTCTGAACTTGTCGCCCTGGAAACAACCTTACTATTAACAGGAAGTTCATTGAAGTGGAGGTTGTCCTTGCAGGATAATTTATCGAGCAAATATAAGAAATATAATTATTTGTGAAATATGAGCGAAAATTTCAAATATAGTTCAAAATCAGACGCCTTCACTATTACAGTAAAGGTAGTTCATTCGTTCGTTCGTTTACAAAGACTCCAACATGCTTGCATGCCTCGGCCTTGGCCAGCTAATGGCGGCTTTTCATGTTGAGCAATCTCTGGTAGCCTCCCTATCCAGTCCCTTCTCCCAGAGGTCACACTCTATGATCTCGTTCCAGGACTTTTTCTTTCTACCTCTTGCAACTCCACCCCCAGCATTCACACTTTTCACCTTCTACACCCAGTTCTCTCCCATCATCCTCTCCACATGTCCAAACGATCTCAATCTACCCCTACACATCACAACACTAATACACTCCAGTCCCATCGTTCCTCTGAACTCTTTCATCGTAAACCTAGACCCCACCCCCAGGCCTCGCATTCAAGGACGCACTGTACATCCACCTGAACATTGTCTTTTCCGTACATTTGAGGCTATGAATATCCTCTTCCTTTACTGCCCAGGTCTCACTACCGTACAGCATCACATTCTTAATTCATATGGCATGCAAAGATCCATTAGCATGGAGGGAGAACCCTGTCATTTTCGGGAGAGGCAACAGCTCCCTGAACTTCATCCAACCGCTCCTCACTTAAGCCACAGAACTAGCTCCAGTCCCCTCTCCAGCACATAACATGTCTCCCAAGTAACAACACTGTTCCACAAGCTCAAGAGACTCAATAGCAAGATCAGTCCTCTCGTGTCTGACAACCTAAAGTACACATGCTCTCTCTGACACACCGGACACATGAAACCAGCATTATCTCGCTGTCTACCTCTTATACCACTACCGTACATCTCTTATGCACCCACCTTATCACAAACACTGCACAAGAAGGAATTACCTTCAATGCCCTTGTGGCAAACCGCTTATGGTCACTCTCTCTCTTCTTTGACAGTACCGCCACCAACCATAGATACTATCACCTTTGTTTTATCTGCAATAATTCTGTGGCCTTTGTGCCCCACACCATCTCTCCATTTCTTAAATCCATCCTCCACCTGCCGTTCATTCTCTGCAATCAATACCAAATCATTGGCATACAACATCTCCCGTGGAAGTCCATCTCTGAAATCACGTGAGAGAGCATCAAGCACCACGAAAAAATCAGGGACTCAAGACTAACCCCTGATGCACACCACCATTCACGGAAAACTCATCACTAAAATTTCCATTCACCCTCACCTGCTGTGCGAGCACTCATACATTGCTACACGTACTGTAAGCTGCTCCTTGATACCAAGATCTCTCACTGTCCAGTTCAGCACATCCTTAGGGACCCTGTCAAAGGCCTTCTCCAGATCGCTTCTGTTTCCTATATATTTTTCTTAAACTATCAAACAATGAATATGGCATCATTTGTCACTTTGCCGGGCATAAACTGCGTCTCAACAATATTCATTCTTTTTCTAATCAACCCTCTAGAACTCTCTCCATTATCTTCATTCTCTGGTCCAAAGGTTATATGCCTCTATAATTTCCTCTTTCCAGGGCATCACCCTTCCCCTTGTACATATTTACAATCACACTCTTCACCCAGTCATCTGGGACAATACACTCATGCATAATTATATTTATCTTATCTGTAAATAACCCCACTGCTATCCCTTCCTGCGGTCGTCAGCATTTCAGCAGTTAACCCAAACACTCCTGTCGCCATCCCCGGCTGCATCCTGCCTAATGTTCTGCCCAGAGTAGCAGCGCCAACCAAAAGCCAGGGGCCAAACACTGCATCCGCTGACTCCAAACCTTCCTTGTTCATGTCAAACTCCTCATTAAGCAAGCGGTTATAATGCTGTCTCCAGGCGTCTTTAATATCTCACTGTTCACCACACTCTCTCCTTCATTATTCTTCACACACTGCTCACTTTTGATGCCCTGATTTCCCTCTTCATCCGATTTACCCCCATATTACTATTATCATCCCTTCATGTTATTTAGGCTATCCAGTTAAAGTCTGTGAAACTCATATTTTGCCTTAAATTCCTCTTTTCTAGTCCTATGTTTGGCAGCCAAGTATTCCTCCTTAGTACCACCCCTTTTGCATTTACGGAAAAGCCTTCTTGTTTTCTTCACTGCAGCTTCAACATCACCACACGACCATGTTAGTTTGTGTCTTGGGCACCCCCTTGTTCATTCACACACTTAATCAGTAAGTCTCAGAAGACTGTTCTTGAGAGCTCTGTAATGTTCTTTAACATTTCTGTCAACAGCCTCTTGTTAAGCCACCACTCTACTCATCTCGGTATAGAAGGCATCCCTTACGGCTTGCTTTTTCAAAAACCATATTTTCTTCCTAGGTGCATAGGTTCTCTTCTTAATCATTCGCACCTTAAGCACCATGTCACATGTCAAAAATTTGTATTGCTGCACACACTCTTCCTCCCTCTAACTTCACCCCTCACCAACCTCATATCAGCCCTCCTGACCAGGAAATAGTCTATCTGGCTACTATTTCCCCCAGGCTCGTAGTCACCCAACTCTTTCACTTCCTAATATGCAAGTTGCCGTTGCATACAGTCATGTTCATTGCCTCCGTAAACTTGAGTATCCTTTCCCCTTCCACATTTATCGTATCAAATGTCTATCCCCCATGCACCCCTTCATGTCCTTGAGCTGCTTCACCCACATAATAATTTAAGTGACTTCCCCAAATTACAGTCCTCCCATCTCCCATACCATTCACAACATATATTAAATCGTCCCAGGATCCATCTTTTTCTACATCATCCATGCCAGCCTGTGTAGCATACGCCGATGTAAATGAACTTATCAGCCTACCGAACAAAATTTTCAATACTATAATCTTTTCGTTCACTCTTAAAACTTTCATGACATTTTCAACCTATTTTTCTTTGCCCAGCAAACCCACACCACCACATCCATCTGAACTCTCCTGCCAAAATAACTTATTTCTATAATCTCTCCTGGCGGTTGATCCACCCCTGTACTTAACCTCCTGTACACAGACAACATCCTGTCATCAGCTTTCCATCCACCTCGGGAGTACTGCCCTGCTCGACTGGTGCTCCAGTCTACTCCTCGCATACTATAAAGTATGCTTGCACCCAATCGGCTTGCGCTGGCTGATTACACTTGGTTCACAGACTACACACACATCCAAAGCCACTCCAACACTACAATTGCACTTACAAGCACTTCTAACCCTACATACAACCTCTACCAGACAGCCTAAGCCACTTGGTAGAGATACATTGGCTGTATCGTCCCCACTTCGGTCGGGATAGGCCGGTCCTGCAGTGGACACTCAAACGGCTGATGAGATGAGAGATTATATATATATATATATATATATATTATGTGTGTGTGTGTGTGTGTGTGTGTGTGTTTTATAGACCATGAAGTGAGTGTACAGTACATGACTGAGTGTGACTGTGGACGCATTAAACGATGTATACATGTGTGTGCCAGCAGCGTGAGTTACTCTTCATGTTCCCAAGTTTATGTCGGGCTTTCCACTCAGGATTTACTGCAGCCCCTTCATCACCGTGACCACTGGACCCTTTATACCTCCTGGAGAATTAAAGCAATATTCTTCATCAATTTACTTAACAAACTTTGAGTACTTTATTCACGTTTCGTTTATATACTTTGCTCTGCTTCTATTGTAATATTAATAGTTCTCATACACAGTCATTGTAGTATCTTACAGTGATTGTTGTGCATTGACGTTAGATGTCTGAAATACATCAACGTCATGCTACTAGTACTATCACCCTCGAAATCCCCACTGTACATTCGCTTTCATGCACTACAGGCCAGGCGCTCACAAATATTCTCAAACTCTGTTCATCTGTGAGCGGATTGAATTCGGCAAGCAACACAGAATTTTCATGCATTAAACTCAAACTACTTCATTACTTATCACCAGTCATTACTACGACTTACATTACACTAGTCTTGATCTTTCCAGTAATTCATTATGTAAACATTCGATATATATATATATATATATATATATATATATATATATATATATATATATATATATATATATATATCATCTCATCAGCCGTTTGAGTGTCCACTGCAGGACCGGCCTATCTCGACTGAAGTGGGGACGATACAGCCAATGTATCTCTACCAAGTGGCTCAGGCTGTCTGCTAGAGATTGTATGTAGGGTGAGAAGTGCTTTTAAGTGTGATTGTAGTGTTGGAATGGCTTTGGATGTGTGTGTAGTCTGTGAACCAAGTGTAATCGGCCCACGCAAGCCGACTGGGTGCAAACATACTTTACAGTGCATCTTTGGTTACCTTACCTCCCACATAAAAAACCTGCCCACTTGATTTATTCTTTTGTTTCTAATATTCACATTACATTTGAACTCTCTACCTTTTGTTATTACCATATATTCCGTATTTTTTCAAATTTATGCTTATTCCTTTTTCTTCACTAACTCTGTTCATTATTTCCATTCGCTAAAACTGGACACGTTCATGCATTCATACCTCAGCAACTATATCACCTACAACAGTCAATTAACTAACAAAATACTCAACAACCCTTTTCTTTGTAATACAAGTTTCCCTAGACTGCTAGGAAGATGGTAAGTGAGGTAACTTTTGGTCGCAAAAACTTGCTGCCTACTGGTGCGCACAGTGGCAGTAGCCTGGGTGGGTGCGGTACGTTTCACCCAATTCGTACATGTGGTGCTTTTTTTTTTTTTTTTTTTTTTATGTGTCCGACTCTGGGCATAGGCTTCACAGCCTGCTATCAAGGCCCAGCAGTCCTCCTACATACCATACACCTCTACATGTCACCATTACTACTGTAGTTTGCTTGTTTTCCAGCCATTCAAAGTGACACTGTGCCCCATGGTGTGATTATCTTACAAATAAATAATGCGTAAACGAAAATCACATACATTATTCATATTCCTTTCATTACCTTATTTCACTGGCATAACTTGGTGCACTATTGCTTACTGTGGTGAACTCTGTTTTCTCTGTCTGTCTGTCTGTCTGTCTGTCTGTCTCTCTCTCTCTCTCTCTCTCTCTCTCTCTCTCTCTCTCTCTCTCTCTCTCTCTCTCTCTCATTGGTATATCATTCTTTATTGTAATATATTATGAACAGGCACTTATTTTCTTTCCACGCAAAAGTAAATACTGAAGGAATCACTTTTCTTGAGACAGTTACAGTGTATGTAAGCCTTGCTTTTCGACAAATAAATCTTTACAGTTATCATATACACACGTCACTGTCGTTAAACATATACACGTCACTGCTGCATTCAGTCACAGACTTTTTCTCCAGTAATATTTTTATACCTTATTTCACTTACATTTCTCAGCGTGCTCATCAATTACAGTGCTAAACACTTTTTATTTTATGAATCACTTTTTCTTATTTCTTACTCTATGAAAACAATGTTTGAATAAACACTCATTATCTATCATTAATAAACTAATTATTGATGAAAGCACTTATTTAACTCAAGGAACTTATATTTAAATCTTTTCTCTAGAAATATCTTTTAAATTACTACATACTCACGTCACTCTCGCAAAATATAAACACATCACTGCCGATCACAATACTTTAGCACGTCTATTTCGTGAATTATAAGCCACTGTCGCCCATAATCTTTGCACGTAACCTTAGTAAGATGCTCACACATCGCATGCTTACAATATTTTTCTTATGTCACTGTCTTAAACTGCATACATACATCACTGTTGTACACTAATTACATTTGGGGGTGAGAACAAAGAAAACAACAACAACAACAACAACATACACACACACACACACACACACACACACACACACACACACACACACACACACACACACACACACACACACACACACACACACATCACTTTCCCCAAGAAAAGGTCTCGTCGGAGAGGAGGTGAGCGAGGTGGCGCCATGTTCACATGATTCTTCCTCTCCTCTGATAATGACTTACGGCTCGACAGAGACCATGTAGTATGTCCAATTGGCGTCCCTTCCTTGACGGGGATGAGGTGGTGGAGGTGGCGCTCCGTTGACGGGGGGGAGGGGAACTGGATGACTAGGAAATCTCATATTATCTCCATGATGATCAGCGGGTGACAAGGGAGGCGAATAACTCACTCAACTGACTGAGATGAGATGCCAAAGGCCACTTAAGATATTATTTATTAACACACTTCTCAGAAGACAGCGTTGCCGCATTTGCATGTATACCCGTGACCTAAAGGGACTAAAACCCCTCTGGCATGATTGGTATACTCGTGACCCAGAGGATGAGAGTTAAGGTGTTTTACTGGATTTATACCAAACTTTTGGGAAGAGGTGAGAGTAACGCAAGGATGAAGGGTTTCGATTTTAAGAATAATCAGTTAAGGGTCAGCGTAACAAGGATAAGTCAAATGCCAAGATCACATGACTAAGTCAGTTCAAGCCGTTATAATGCTATTTGAACCACACTTTATTTATTTATTTATTTTTTTAAAGAAGATGAAACAAGAGGAAGAAAAAACAAAGTAAAAAAAAAATCACACACCACATAACAAGTGTACTTCGTTCACAAAAAAACTGTAACAGTGAGACTTGATAAGTTGCAAACTGAGGGGGAAACCTATTAGAGGAAGCGAGTTCCAAAAAGTATCAGTACTTGGAATCAATTAATTCTGAAAGGCAAAAGTTCCGCAATATGGCAGTGTGCCAGTCAAGCCATGAGCACTTCCACATGCCCGCGTAGCGTGTGAGATGGGGAGGAGAGCTGTCACTATGGATGCAACTTCGAATAAGTATTTACCGTAAATACGTATGTAAAATATTGCAAGGGGGATGGTTAATTTGTAACTGGTGGGTTATTAATAATTCTTATAGCTTTGTTTTGAATTTTGTCTAGTTGTTTTAGTACAACCTCTCCTCCTCCACTCTACGAGAGTGAGCAATATCCAGGCTGAGGGCGCACATGACTTGTAAATTATGGCTAACTGCTCGCCAGTGTAGAAGTTACAGATTTTGTATAATACGACAAGTTTCTTTGATGCGATTTTAGCAGGTGATCTAACATGAGGGGTCCATCTAAGTGTGTTGTTAATTGAAACACTGAATTTTATTTCTTTCTGAAAGAGAATATGGCTGCACTGAAGGTAATTTGGGAATCAAGTAATAGGTGTCTCTTAGTAAACCAGATATATTTGTTTTTTCTTGCATTAAATGAGAGTGATATCTTGCCCACACTCATTTATCTTGGGTGTCTTCATTTTAGGAGATTCCTCTTCTAAGTTGGAAGTTACAGATATCACACTTTGTGAATCAACGACTAAGTGTGAAGGAAATGTGAAGCATTGAGTCATCTACATATGAGTGAATGGGATTATGGGTGACAGATAAGAGATCATTTATATGCATGAGGAACAGGGTTCGAGCCAGGACTGATCCTTGTGGCACGACAGCATTTGTTGAGTGGAAATTAGAATTTACTTCATAAACCTTTACTCTTGTATTTCTGTCACTGAAATAAAAGGAAATTCGTGGGACAAAAGATGATAGGCCGTAGTAAGGGAGCCTGGAAAACAGGGAGCGGTGCCACACTCTGTCGAAAACTTAGGATATATCAAAGGTTACTGCATGAGAACCTCCATGGTGGTCGACTAACTGTTGTATAACATGAATAAAAAGATTAAATATATCAACAGTTGACCTTTTGTGGCAAAAATCATACTGTGTGTCACTAATTATGTTGCTGAATTCAAGATTTTTAACAATACACTTACTTTTCCAAGAGAAGATTATTATGATAGTTACTGGTTTGCCCTCAAAGGGATCAGGCGCACTTCCTTTCTTTGGAATTGGGTAGATATTTCCTTCTTTCCAAGAATTAGGGAATGAAAAACTACGTATGCATAGTCTGAATAATTTGGCTAGAGCAGGGGCGAGTTCTGGGGAGCACTTTTTCAAAACGGTCTAGCCCTGGAGCACTGTGGATTGGTAAATTGTATATGCTAGATTATATGTATGTAGTCGGTACCTTTAGTAGAGCATTTGCGGGGGAGTTAAGTTCTCGTACAGGAACGTTCTGACTGACTTCCTCTAAGGTAGCATTTTTGGCAAACCTATCGGCAAGAATGTTAACTTATCCACGAAGGCCATTAATGTTTCAGTCTGAAGTTTTCAGTTGAGGAATGGGTGATGACTTGTTAGAGTAACTATGGAAAACATTGACCAGAATACCTTGAGAAACGGTTAAGGGTCAGACAAGAATTAGGTAATTTGGAAGAAATCAGTTGAACATCAAAGTCACAAGACACCCTCAAAAGTATTGCAGATTCTTCCTCATTGCTCATATTTAGTTATGGTACTTGGATTCAAGTGAAGTATAGTAAATAATGACAGGTTAAGAGAAACGAACATGGAAACTATAATTAAATAATCATAAGCACCGTTGGGTCTGGTTAGTACTTGGATGGGTGACCGCTTGGGAACACCAGATGCTGTTGGCATAACGTTCTCCCTACGTGTCAAGTGGGGTTGGTGGAGGATTAGTGCCCCTCCCTGTAAAACAATTAACTCTAAGCCCTTGGCCACGCCGTTTGGGATACATGGCGTCTGGCAATGAATGAATGGAATGAATGTTCCATATACAGTTGATATCTGCTGAATTAAGTAATAATATCCTTGCTGAGTGATTTCTGTTTTTTTTGGTAGCAAGAGTACTATTTCAGTGCTGCAATACTGTACTTTTGTAGGGAAAGGGCAAGGAGCATAACTGTGAACAGCATTCTTATTATATATGCTTCGACACTGAGAATGTCATCATAAGTGATCTAAAAAGAATATGATAAATTTGTAAGATTAAACACAAAGCCAGCTTAAATCAAGTGACCCCCATAAAATCATTTTTTATGAAAGAAAAGCATTAGGGATCCGAATGCTAATCGCCTGCCATAATATGCTGTTGACCAAGTTAAAAGCTACTTACACACCCAATGTGAAGAAAATTCGCAGAAATCTACGGAATTCAGTTGCCGCATTTTACAAAATCCAATCCACACACACACACACACACACACACACACACACACACACACACACAAAACTTGCTGACATTTGGCAGCCATTTTGGTGACCTTGACCTTGACCCCGAGTGCCCATTTTCGAACTCGCCCAATATTTTGGCCATATCTTGATACCCTGAAGGTTTCATGTTGATAACTCAAGCCGTTCTTAGGATATAATGGAAACAGATAAACACACACACACACACACACACACACACACACACACACACACACACACAAACGCGGCCAAAAACATTTGCTCTGCCTTGGTCAAAGCGGGCGATAATTATTCAGACACTTCCCTCCCCAAAAGAGAACAGTTCCTGATTTTCTTTGGCATGGATTTTTTTCTCACATTTTTAGAGCCATCTTTTTATAGATTTGTATTATCATTTCAGATTCTATTAGACAGGTTTAAAATTGTTAAAATTGCTCATGGCTATCAATTTGACTCGGTTGTCAAAAACATACGTTACATAGTTTCGGAGACTTTTTCTGGTTTGAAGTCTACAAAAGTTTTCTCAGTTATAAAAAATTGGTCAGATTTTAAGTTACCAAAGAACCATGGGAACAAAAATGACCATGTTGTATTTCGTCCTGACAAAGTTAAGAGAATCGTCCTTATGAATAAGACTTATTAAGCACATAAAATGGGAGAAATATTAAATGACTGCTGTATATTCACTAAACTATGGTACTCTGAAGCTTTTGCTTTGGCATTGAAAATAGAAGATAAAGTAACAAGATTCTGTAATAGGTTAGTTTTCCTTTATGTCATTTTTACTGAAGATTCAAAGCTCTTGAAACCCATGGGATCGACTCGTGCCACATCATATGTTTTACTTAAGGTACCTACACAAACCGTCCATTCCCCTCAGACCCATCATGACGCTTACTATATTGCTTCATTTAAATTGCAAAGTTTCTTGTCCCACTTTTGAGTGTTATAACTGCTAATCAGTTCACAGTTAAGAATTCGTACGAGTCTGCAAATTCTGTGTCAGAAGTTAATATACCTGACACGTATTCTATGTTCAGTTTTGAATATACCTCTCAGTTAACAAACATCCCCATTGATGAAAAGTATAGATATGTTTTGAAACTTGCTTGTAAGAAGCTCAACTTTTTAATCTGTATCGCGCTGAGAGAAAAAAAATGATACCCCTCTACACCGGCCTTTTTTTTTTTTTTTTTTTCTGGCTACATGGGCTTAATAAATCAATATAAGATCCCTGGCACTAATAGAAGCAATCACTAAAGCCAGATAGTTGGTTGAATCGAGTCAGGTTGATGCCACTCTACTTCTGATATCTTTGAGGTTACTAAGACAGCAGAGCGGATGTGAGCTTGTGAACCGATTTTGGATTTTTTTTTTTTTTCTTTGGCACTAATGCAAGTAATCACCAAAGCCAGAAAGTAGGTTGAATCGAGTCAGGTTGGTGCCACTTGATCTCCGAAATCTTCAAGATTACAGACAAAAAAGAGCAGCTGTGAGCCTGTGAAGACTCACACGCCTCCCCCGCTTCTAAATCAGTGTTGTAAGCATAGCGGAGAAATGTCTAAAGTTAGTGAGATACGATATTACCTTCCATTTTACTTCAGTTGCTTGCAGTGACTTCTTAGTGCTGCAGGACATAGATCTACGTCACCAGTGTTTTTGAAGGGGACGTAGATCTATGTCACTAGCGTGGTACCGGGTAAGGGAATGACAAAAAATGTATTTAGAAAACTTGGTCCCTGTGTGTGAAGGATGGTTTATTCATATTTTATAACTAACTCTGTGAACATTAATGGTGTTCTGTGGGATGACCCCTCAGGCTCCTTAGCATGCTCCGATATTGTCTGTGTAATATTAGGCATGGCTGCAAGCAACTCCTCCTCCCACCCATGCATAGTAGGCTACTGGGCATGCCCTCAAACAATCCCCCCCCTCCTCCTCCTGCCACCCATGTGTAATACTGGACATGCCCAATATTGTCTGTGTATGCCTGCAAGCAATTTCCCCCCCCCCATCCCCGATTTTTAGGTCACATACCCCCGGTCCAAATCTACGCAGGCTGAAGATGTTTAAATCACAAAAGCACACACGTCCACCTCCTTTTGCGTCTAGTGGGTAAATGACCGAGGGAAAGCCCGGCTCTAAATGAGTGAGTGGCCTTGACCAACTTTCATAGCCGGTTAGCTTTCACCTAGCTCTCTCTCTCTCTCTCTCTCTCTGGTGCTGCAACCGATTTGATTTCGTAAACCGATATATTGTCGATATTTTCATTTTTCTGATACAGAACAGATATCGATATTTACTGTCAATATCGGGATATCAGATATGGACAGAAGAAACTTTAACATGACTTTTATTGAGGATTTCGTCCCCGTTCCCTTCCTCCTCCCCTTCCCCCTCCTTTCCCCTTTCCCTTTCCCATCCCCCTCTCTCTTCCTCCTCCCACTGCCCGCAAGCAATCCCCCCCAACCCTCCCCCCTCTTCCACTCTAATTTAAGGCCACAACCTCCCGTCCATAGCTACGCAGGCCACACCTCCCCCGCCCCCCGTCCAAATCTACGCAGGCTGAAGATGTTTAACCATGGCAGCACACACGTCCGCCTCGTACAGTAGCAACTGACTAAATGACGAAGGAAAGGGGAGACCAGAGTGCTTGGCTAATTTTCATTCCCTGGTAGCCTTCACCTACCGAAATAAACAACAAACATATTTTTTCCAGGATGATTAATCTGACCTTGACCGTCTTAGGATACTTTCACCAAGGCGAGTGTACTGGAAAAAAAAAAAAAGGCGTAGTCTCCTCTCTCTCTCTATGTTTTCTATCTAATTTCCTCTTATTCTCAACAGCTACATTCACTCTCCAGGTACAGTACCGGTAATTACACTTAACACCTAATGACCACTATTACCTGATTAAAGAAACGTCTTTTCGTAATTACGAATATATAGGACAAAATAAAACAAGGTTCTGTTCTGAAGTGTGGGTGGTAACCTTCATTCTAGAACTTGGGCTGAGCAAGAACACACACACACACACACACACACACACACACACACACACACACACACACACATAATAAATTTGGTCATAAATTACATAGTTTTGTGTATCACTGCCTTCATATGATATGGAGAAACACTGAACATAAAAGGTCGGATTTGCGGAGCTTGCGGAAGTGATTTTGACTGCTGAGTAAAAAAGATAAAATAATTTTGTGACTTGATTGCTTGTTGTTTACAGAGAACTGGTGAGACAGGTCAGAGGTATTTTATTTACACTTTAGTGGCTGAATCAGGTTATGTTTACAGAGAGCTGGTAAGATAGGTCAAAGATGTTTACAGATATTTACAAGTGATGATTTTGTTTTGACACAATGGCTGTAAAAAGGGCAACATGCTATGGATAGGATAAAGGATTGGATGCTGGGTGGCACAGGATATTTCTTAACTCCTCTTGCCCAGCGATTTATGCTAAACATAACACTTCAGTATCGTCTGTATGTTATTTATGCATACACCGTCGAGATAATAACTATACAGACAGCATACACAAGAAAGGTAAGGTGTTATAACAAACTAGACTGCTGAGGAGAAGATGGTGCGAATCTTCCATGCCATCTACAGTATAATATGACCTAAAATGATAGCTGTTCCCGGTAACGATGATGATGAAAATAGCGTTCGGATAAGTAACGTAGATAGTGGGGAAAAAAATGAGATTGGAGGATGTGGAAATGGTGATGATGATGGTAATGATGACAAGTTGTCGATTAGGTAGTGAATTATTGGTGAAGGGCAGAGGCGGGAAAGGTACGAGTAAAATGATGATGATCATGATGATGTGCAGTTAAACTACGTAGCATTTTCAGTCGTTGAAGATGAGGTATGGGAGACGTTGAATATAATGATGATGAGGATGAGGATGTGCAGTTAAACTACGCAGCATTATCAGTCGTTAGAGAAGAGATATGGGAGACGTTGAATATAAAGATAATGCTGATGAGCTTTGAGTTACGTGGTCAGTCGTAGAGAAATGGGAACAGTTAGGTATGATAAAGGTAATGGTGACTTTTTTCCGTTAGATACTCTAGTAAATTATTGAAAACAGCCAAACAAAGGCGAGATGGTAGATGAGGGTTTTCTTCGACTGAGTACAACCGTAAATCAATGACGGGGAGGTGGAGTAGGTTAATTCTCTCTCTCTCTCTCTCATTTTTGCTCCCACCAGTAGTGCTGTAACCGATACGATTCGCCGAAACCATATATCGCCGATATTTGCATTTTTCCGATTCAGAACCGATACCAATATTTACTGCTGATATCGGGATATCGCGTACGGACGGAAGAAACATTAACATGACTTCTGTTATTTCGGTCATTGTTTTGCCTGATTCTGTGTGAATGTTGTTACCTGGACACTGTTTTGCAGCCTAATAATTTTACTCAGAATCATTAAATGTTCATAGTAAGTGGGCGAGTGGGAAAGGAGAGAAGAAAAGAATTGAAGGCCGAAAGCAGCAAGTTCAGAGTGAGGTGTACTGTGTACCTGTACTGGTGGTGTGTGTGATGGCCGTGTGGGTTTCTCTACTTTCCATAAATAGTGCACACTCGCTAGCGAAATAAACGCAAAATGCCCGCACCTACTTGTTACTGTATTCTTTATCTAGTCGTAATAGTCAATCTTCTGACTGGAGTCTAAATAAGAAGTTAATTTGCTGCATATAATAAGGAAGAAGACAGTAGCTGGTGGCAATAAGAGGACAGTGACTCCGAGACATGGGATGAACGAGATTTAGCAACTTGTTGAAGCTCAGCATAAACAGTGAAACAACACTTGATGGAAAAAGTTACATATAGATTTTGCCTAAGCTTCTTCATTACTAAGTACAGGGTTTGCACTTTGGTATTTGTGTGTGTGTGTGTGTGTGTGTGTGTGTGTGTGTGTGTGTGTACATAAATACACGGATAGGTAGATAGATTGATGATGCCGTATACACAAAGGAAAGACGGTAAATCGAAGGGTGTGAACGTCTTTTGATGATGTGTATGTATGGTCAATCGTGTGTAACCTACTAGTGTTTGTGTACGTAAATAACGCCCAAATTCAAGCGTCATCTCAGAACGAATATTTAGCATGGCTAATGGGGTGATCCAATGCGTCGCTCTCCATAACCACAAAGCCCTCAATGCTTAGCTTTTCAAGGTAAATGAGATATGCTTGAGTGAAGACTGCCTTAAAATCTACAGAAGCATAAAATTTTGTGTGTGTGTAAAGTTAGCCACTACAGTAGCTACATAATTATGTGGTTGGCGTACACTGAACTTAGACATTTATTCTTTATTTCATGGAAAGCGGTTTTAATCAGGATATATATATATATATATATATATATATATATATATATATATATATATATATATATATATATATATATATATATATATATATATATATATATATATATATATATATATATATATATATATATGAAGATTAGTCTTTGACTGCTACCGGTAGTGTGTTAAATCCAATCTCAGCAATGAAAGCATGTGTATTTTTTTCCACTATGCATTAACTCTCGGCTGGTCTGGCCTGAATGGGAGCGTTCGCGCGAAAAGGAAAATCTGGCAGAGTTGCCAGATTTTTTTGGTCGAGTTACGTACTGATGTTTCAAAATTATCGTTTTTCCACCCAAATTATCGTAAAAATATATCGATGCCTGTGAAAATTATCGTATATTTTTTCTGCTACTACTACTATATGCTGTACAGTAATATGATGATAAAATAAATGATAGAGTTCTTACCAACACAACAATGGTGTTTTAAATTTATATAAACAGCATTAGTCTCATGTATTAAAAAAGAAAAAATGGAAATTCATAAGTTTCGATATATGTAATGGATAATGTAAATACTGTATACAGCAGGTATCATTTAAGGTAGGTTTTTGTAACAATATTCAGTTTAGAAAAGGTAAATTCATGAAAATTTATTAAATAAACAATTCCACTACACTCTTTGCAAATCACTGATTACACAAGATACTTTTAGGCAATTCTTTCTTGGTATCAAAATAAATATTTCTTTTATATTGTATAGTACTTCACGGTGACGACTGACGAATAATGTGTCTGTACGTTTCGTTCAGTACAACAAGCCTAGCTATCTCATGAACACAATTACCCTACGTGCACTAAGGAAAATTACGACTTCTCATTTTACACAACATACTGTCAGAAGATTTACTATTGATGAAAAGGATTTTATTGTTTTCATTTTTTGTTTTAATTAAAACTCTTATTCCATAAAACAGAACTATCGTACAAATGTACGATAATAAGAAAAGGTACGTACATTGTACCAGAGGCAATTTAATCGTACATGTACGATAATTATCGTACGAATGGCAACCCTACCAGACACCGCCAGAAACTGTCTCGTTTTCGTTTCTGCGGGCTAAGGGGTTCTTAGTTAAATTTCAGTGTTATTTTTCTGATCGATAATTACGATACTGGTTAAGCAAATAGCTTTAAAAAATGTAAATCACTCATATGCTATTTCACCCAAAATATCGCCGATAAAATAAGATATTTGTATATTTTTTCCTATGAAGATTAGTACAATTTTTGCCAGAAAGACGGTTTTTGGACTGTAAGAAGTAAAAAGGGCGTATGAATATTGACATTTGTATATAATCTAACTTGTACAAAAAGTGGCACATGTGGTCTATCCACAGTTTAATATTTATTAGACTAAAATGTTAGCGCGTACCAAAGCCTAGCGCTGCCAGACGTACGAAGCAAGCATGGTGATGGAATAGATCAGCCAGTGAAGACAGACGGCTGTTTCGGTTTCCTCGGAAACTTGTTTTACCAGAGGCAGCATATAAATATCGACATGCTTTCATGAAATGAATTAGGTTTTATTCTTACTCACAGGGGGTTTAATTTGTTAGTATAAATTATAACTAATTTCTGTTACTCGATAAAGATATTTATTTCCATGCATGCATAAAACAGGCTGGAACCGCTGCGGAATAATTTTTTTATAAATATTTTTGTTCATTCTGCATTGACACAATGCTGTTTTAAAGAGAATAGAACATTAATGTATTTTTACAATAAGTAAGATGCATGAAAAAGGACATTAGATTATTACCGGACGTGATTTTTTTTTATCTGAAAAATTAAAATATTGGTGACATCTGGCATTTCTCCAGTTGCGCAAACACTCCTATTGGCTATAATAGGACTCACCCACGTTTGCGGCTGTGGTGTGGTCCGTACCTCTGTACAGTGTTGCCACGTTTTCTATACCGTTATCTCTCTCTCTCTCTCTCTCTCTTTCTCTCTCTCTCTCTCTCTCTCTCTCTCTCTCTCTCTCTCTCTCTCTCTCTCCTGGCGGGAAATGTGAGCCACCCTGAGTACTTTTGATTCTTTTATAAGTTATTTATAACTGTGCTTTCATTTGTTAATTTGGTTTTGTTATATTTAGTGATGCCGACATGGCATTCAATGCATGCCCCTCTCCTGCCTCTCTCTCTCTCTCTCTCACCGACTGGGTGTGGAAGTGTTGCCGCTCGCGAGTGAATAATTTTTTTTTTTTACTTTGGTATTGGCATATGCCTACTATTTTGTCCTACATATTAGCTTATGATTATAAATGTGATTATTCCTCGTCCTTAAAATTATGGTAAAAGCCGGTAAATGTGAGCATTTTTCCCTAGCAACACCTGTACAAGCTATGGTTGGGTCTACGGAGGTACGTACTTTACCTTAGGCCAGACTGTGGTGTGTAAGTGTTGCCACTCACAAGAATTACATGAATTATTTCTTTTACTTTGGATATTGGCATATTTCTTCTTTTTTCAGGCTCATTATCTTATATCCATAACTGTGATATTATTACCCACCCTAAAACTACGCTAAAAACCATTAAAAGTGACTACAATTTCTTTTAGCAACACTGTACAATATGTATGCCATGTTTCTGTGTTACTGTATAAATATTTTATGCATAATAAGATTACTGTTGATTCATCCATCAAAATACACAAGTGTAAGTTTTATTCATCTGAATTTATCGAATTTGTGATGCCTTGTACATAAATAGCTTCCGTTTCATATCGCAAGTTGGGGAAACGTGGCACCATTGTACACAGGTGAGGGCACACCACAGCCGCAAACGTGCGCGAGTCCTACTTTAATGATCAAAATGTTATGTACTGTGGGTCACAAAAGAATCGGTGCTCAGGGGTCCAATGTCTACCGAAAACATTCTATCAACTGCTTACATTACCAATATCGCATTGTGCATGAAAAGTGTTTATAAAATATACCATTTGCTACATGTTAGCATGAGGATATTGTTAGTTGGCGATATATGACACCTCACGACAATAGGCCTACCAGAGTGTGCTAGGGTCGGACATCAGTATTTCACTGACCTTCGCTATGTGGTCCAAAATGTTTCACGCATATTGTGCACCAATACCTTTGTGACCCATAGCACGTTTAAATGCAAACGTTGTTTATTTCTATGGCTAATGGCCGGCCGGCCAAGATTTCACATAAGGTATGGAACTTTGAAGTAAAAATGTCGTTTTATTGTATGGTAATGACCAGAAGCTTATATATGTTAAGCGTCTCATATATCGTTAAATCACCATGATCTGGCTCATATTTAGAAGCTGATATATGTTTACTGTTTCTGTTTGTCTTATGAATTAGTGTTCCGTACTTTTACTTTGCCCAGTTCTCATTTTGTAGCTTCTTTGTAATAAAAATCCAAATACAAAAACCAAAGGATTTGTTATTCGATGTAATTATATATATATATATATATATATATATATATATATATATATATATATATATTTATATATATATATATATATATATATATATATATATATATATATATATATATATTTATATTAAGTTAAACAAAATTACATTTGCAAGTAAACAACCAAATTTGGCACTATTTTCCTTAAACTTAAAGCAAGGCTACGATAATTGTGTTTATGATTTAATCGTATGCAGTTTACTTAAGATTAATATAAAAAAAAATGAAAAGAAACCCTTTTCTCCACACAGCTTTTGTACCATCAAAACCCTTTTCTGCCCACAGCTCTTGTACCATCAGTGTAAACATTAAGGTTAAATCATATCATCGATGGAACACCGCCAATGTGTGTGTGTGTGTTTTTTTTATATGTGTGTGTGACACTCCTAAGTTCATACAAGTCTGCCACTGCTTCTTGACAGAACACCGTTTTCTAGGTATTTGTGTCAAGCTTCATTCTAAAGTGATATAATATTATGATTTAAATATTTCGTATGTTTTAGTTCAGGCACTGTATCATTTAAAGCAGTTATTAGAATGTGGGACACGATCGTATTTCTAAAAAATTATCATCATTACACCGTCAGTAGTAGTAGCAGTAGTTGTTCCTTAGGCAGTCTGGCTGAACAGCCCCGAGTCCCTTAGGAAGGCCATGGCCGAGACCGGGCTTTCCCACAGAGCTCTCAAAGAGTGTATGTTGTGTTGTTGGTGTAGGTGATTGTGTGCAATGCAGTCTTCCATAATGTGCTTAATAGAATGGGGTGCTGTGTTGCATCCTGGACAGGCATCAGCGACGGAGTCATCCAGCCACGTCCTGACCACTTTCGCAGCTCCGACACCCCCCCAGTCCCGACCATTTTTGGATTTTTTTTTTTTTTTGCTAAAACCTCCGCTTTTGGTGAGAAACATTGAAAATTCATAGAGAAATCGCTCACCTGAGGTTTAAAATACTCGATACAGGTAGGAGTACCTCCTTACCTTACAGGGTTTTCTATCAGGCTGGCTGCAAAGAAAACGAGTTCTATGGGAGGATAACTATTCCACACCACTCCTAAACGGTATTTATTTATTTATTTGGTACGAATTTATATGTAGTATGAGAGTATATTGGTATTCAAACAGTAATATAGGCGTTATAAGCATTGTTTCACTCACTAACTCATCACCATTCCTGACCTTCTTTTGCCACATTACCTGATCATCATTTCTGACTGCTTCTTCCTCTAATACTATGTAAATTTTGTCCTCCACATTGTCATCGATTGGGGAATCACTCTGGCCCTGAATGTCTTTTTTTAGCCAGGTCACTGGTAACAGGTGAATGGCCGAGACAATGGCATGTGGGGGGGGGAGGTTATGCAGTGTAAGGCATTGTCCCTACTTGGCATCTTGTAGAGGAATAGAGGAAGGTGTCCAGTGTATACGTACAAAAAATTACGCGCAAAAATTTAAAATTGTGCAAATTAGGGATCTTGCAATTGCAAAACGTACCAGTGCGTCAACGGAACTGGCAAATGCAAAATGTTGCAACGTACCCATACGACGACGGAATGACTCGGGTTAAGAGGGCTGGTTGGTGCCCACATCCCAGCCTGCCCAAGTGGACCCTGTCCTCACGAGGAAGATAGAATTCAGAAGGGTGGATGTCAAGAGGCCGTGCATGCAGCTGTGTGTTGTCTTTAAGTGGCTGAATGGAGCGGCGAGTGATCTGAGTGTGGATATGCTTCTGGAAGCTGGTAGAGAAATAAGTGCTACAGTCTGGGGTCATTAGGTAAAACAAGCATTTATGTCTTTTTCATCGTTTCTCAGCAGGTCAGGATACGAATCCGATTATCGGATATTTTTTCTCTTCCAATACCGATACCGATATTAATCGATTTTTAGCTGCCAATTTACAGCACTAACCTCTGACCGATGCTATTTAGCTATTAACAGATCTTTGGCAGTGGAAAGGCTACTAAAAGCTGTTGTCAACTCTTTCAGGTCGAAAACTCTGTTCATAGTTTACAAAAATTATTTGACGAAAGCAGTAACAAGGACTGTAAATTGAAGAGATGAAACTGTGGATGTGGTTGATGATGATGATGATGGTTTTAGTATTCCTGAAAGAAAGCTTGAAGCAAAACTATCGAAGGAAAATGTCACTTGTGGAGACACTTGAGGTAGTATCTTCAGTTTCAATCTCATATGATGTACCAACTTGCTGTGTTATTGGAGTATCTTTCACAGTGATTTCGCCTCTTTGATGGATGGATTGTAGATTATGCTGCAACTTTATGTGTCATGTATCTACTTTTCCACTAGATGTAACTTGTTTATGATATAGTTCCCTATTTTCCTGGCAAAGCCACTCTCCATCAACATTGGTTGTCAAAAAAAAAAAAATGTCAATTCGTTTTGAAACACTTTTTCTGGTCTTCTTTGGTAGCTTTCATATTCACTGATCAGTTTGTTCAGCAGTGCTTTAATCACTTATTGACTCAATGCAGGAAAACTAAACTTTTGCCATAACTGGATTAGTTCGCCATATATTTGCTGAATCCTGCGTCTCTTCTGTTTATCCTCTTCTCATAACACATGGTACCTTCCCAATATATCACATTTTTAAGGTATTCCGACATAGTCAAACGTCCTATCCTGGGTAGATTACGCTGCTTCATATAATTTGACTTTGACGAGTTTGCACCCCATTTCTGCGCGTTCTTAACGACAAAGTCACAAGACCTGAAGTAAGCCATGATATTGCCGTCTCAATAAACACTAGGTACCCTCCGAGTTCCGACACAGTAACAGTAGAAATATATCGATCTTGACTGAACAGCACATATTGTAAAAAAATGAGCAGATTTAGCCCAATGGAAAGTGTTTGTGTGGGGAGACTTTTTTAAGGCAAATGCAAAACCAAATTCATATTTGTGATTTATACATTAAAGTCCATCACCCAGCATAGCAGGGTTTTTAAAATTAGGGAAAATGATTTTTGTCATAACCCTAGTGGAGAGGTAAATGAGAGAGGGGGGTGTGAGCTGTGAGCAGGGCAGTGAAATGGCGGGGGACAGGGCGACATGGAGACGATTTGTCTGTGGGCACCCCTTACGGGATTTAGGCGTCTGTCAATAGATAGACAAATAAGATCTTACATACTCAGCTAATTGCCAAAGCTATATTATTTAAAACTAATTTGTTATTACACACACACACACACACACACACACACACACACACACACACACACACACACACACACATACATACACGCACGCGCGCTCGCGTGCGGCTCAACAATCATACAGAAATCCGGCCTCGAGTATCCAATATTGTTGCCGATTTCTAACATTTTGTACCTGGACTTCGAGAGACTGTTCGGAGGTGAAGTGGGGAGGAGGGGGATTGTGGAGGAAAGAGGATGAAATGTGAAATTGGACTGGTATGAAGAAGAACGAAAGTGGGAGAAATGGAATGACGGAAAGAGGTGCTGGAGAGCAGCGAAAAGAGAAAACGTAAACTAGAAACGGTAACTGCCAGCACATACGAATATTGATCTCTTCGGAACGTACCGGCCCGAGATGACTGTGCCGTAGTTCAGAATACTTCGGCTATGAGGCAGATCAACGATCCTGGTAGCATTTGTCATGATACAAAAACCACTGGTGACTTGTTGCACACTAACTGTGGCACTTAATCCGCAGCATGTTTAAAGTACCGAGAGTTCTTCCATAGCAACCACCAAGCGTTTAAAATGATCATGACAAAACTATACAGGAAGGGACGTTATTAGGCAGCTTGTGGTCTAGTAGTCTCCCGCGCCTAGTTAGGTCAAAGTCAAGTGGGATTAGTTACAGGCCAGTAGGAGTCGTCTGGATATTTTCAGTCAAGCACTGCCACCGGGGGCATAGGCAGGGTATGTTAGATTAAGAATGCCAGAGGTTGTGCTCCCACAACTCGTAAGAAGTGATTTGAAAGCGATCCTCACCTCGTGTGGTGTAGTGTGATGTGGTATTCTGGGACTTCGCTAAAATTGCTGAAATCAACAGGATTACTCGTAAAGCACCTAGTTTCCAAAAATCGTTAGTGAAAGACATACAGGGCCGTCCTAATGATGCTCTCAATCCTAACAGTATAGAGGAAACTAGACAACGAATATACTTGTAAATGAAGGATTAGCTAAAAGAGGAGAACTTGACAATTTTTGCTACGCATAGCTTTCTCTTTACTGTAAGGGATAAACTGATGAAAACAAAGAAAAATATAGGAAGTACAGATAACTGAAGGTCTTTTGGCTCAGGACGAGGTTAACTGCTGGAAAAAATGAGCTAATTTTGCCAAGACCTAACCAATGTGTAAGAGAAAAACTGGGAAAACGACGTTGCAACAGGAAAGCTATTGGTATATATATATATATATATATATATATATATATATATATATATATATATATATATATATATATATATATATATATATATATATATTATCTCATGTCTCATCAGCCGTTGAATGTCCATTGCAGGACCGGCCTATCCCGACCGAAGTGGGGACGATACAGCCAATGTATCTCTACCAAATGGCTTAGGTTGTCTAGTAGAGATTGTATGTAGGGTGAGAAGTGCTTGTAAGTGTAGTTGTAGTATTGGAGTGGCTTTGGATGTGTGTGTAGTCTGTGAACCAAGTGTAATCGGCCCGCGCAAGCCGACTGGGTGCAAGCATACTTTATAGTATGCGACACTGGTTCAACCACAGCACCCCTTGTGTCCGCCAGTGCAGTACGTGGCTTGAAGAACGCTCCCAAAGTTTATTACCCTGGCGAGGCTCGAACCCTCGTTCTTTAGTGTATGAAAACGCACACTTACCACCGTACCACAGATATATATATATATATATATATATATATATATATATATATATATATATATATATATATATATATATATATATAGATAGATAGATAGATGGATAGATAGATAGATACAGTACATATATATATATATATATATATATATATATATATATATATATATATATATATATATATATATATATATCATCATCATCATCATCATCATCATCCGGACCTGCTTTTCCCACCCTAGGGCAGGGTGAGGAGTAGCAATGCCCAGACAACCCAAATTTGCCCAGTCCAATGGGCCACGCTTCCATTCACTCATCATTCAAGCCCCCGACATCCTGGGTCTATCTGATACGCGAAAAACATTCATCACGTTTTGTAACTACCCATAAACATATCCGATAGAGTCAGTCCGGATGCTGCCATGTTATAAGTGGTGCCAAATCCTTGATCGAGTACTTCTCATCACAACATTCATCCAGCCAGTTCTATCTCTTGTCAGTTCCCTAGCCTCACCGACTTCGAAACCTCTCTTCCTCACACACTCATCCACCATATCTCTCCACGTTCTTCAAATTCGCTCAGATGTACCTTTTTCACCACTCTATTGTTATCCATTCTCTCCACATGACCATACCATCTCAGTACACTCTCTTCGATTCTGGTGTCCCCAGACTTCCTCACTGCACATCTTTCACGAATCACATTATTTCGTATCCTATCCACCCTCTGTACTCCACATACATTCCTCAGCAGTTCCATCTCCACTGCTCTTACTCTTGACTTTTCAGTTTCATGCCACACCATAGTCTCATATCCATATGTTAAAGTTGGCACTAACACTCCATCATGTAAACACTCAAGCGTGAGTTTCTTATCAAGGCCTTCATTGCACCAGTTACTTTTCTTCCTTGTGTCACTCTACTTTCCACTTCTTTTGCACATTCTCCTTTCTTCACTGTCACTGCACCCAGGTATATGAACTCTCATCAATTCCAGTTTCTCTCCATTCACTGTAACATCGCACTGGGAGTCACCTTCTCTCAATAAGCATCACTTTACTCTTTTCTATATATACCCTCAAGGCACGACGCTCACAGACATCAGCAAAACTCTGACTAGCCTACGAAGTTCTTGTCAGGTATTTGCAAGTAGTACTGCATCATCAGTATACAACAAATTTGAAATATTCCACCCATCACCATTCATTACCAACGCCATCCACCTCTCCATTATTCGTGTTTTTACTTCTCTCATCACCCCATCCATACAGTATATATATTGAAAAACCATGGGTACATCACACAACCTTGTCCCACGCCCACACCGATCGTGAACCAATCACTTAGATGCCCAGTAACCCTTACACATACTTCACTACCATCATAAAAACTCTTGACGGCACCTAGCAGCTTACCATCTACACCGTATATGCACAAAACTTTCCACAGTCCTTCTCTGTCCACACTGTCGTATGCATTTTCCAGATCCATGAATGACAAAAACACCTCATGGTCATTCACACAAGTCTTCTCTGCTACCTGTCTCACTTCAAATATTTGATCTACACATCCTCTGCCACTCCTAAAGCCACCCTGTTCATCACTCAATAGGACTTCTGATATCTCTTTTACTTTCTCTATAATAATTCTTCCATATACCTTCCCTACCACCCTCAATGAACTTATGCCATGATAATTCTTCCACTCACTTCGCTCACATATATTTTTTTACATGGGTACAATCACAGCCATTTTCCACTCTGCTGGCACAGTTTCACTCATCCATGCCTTCTTACACATCCACAAGCACTGCATTCCACTCTCTCCACTACACTTAACCACCCCTGCATACACCTCATCAACCCGAGCTGCTTTTCCATTTTTCAGCCGCCTCACAACATTCTCCACCTGTGTGAGTGTCACGTCTCCTGGCACTGCATTCCCCCCCACACACCACAAAGCCAGCCAGGAGACAGGACGTGTGTGCTGGGCAATCGCCAGGTCCTGTCCTCCTCACTTACTATTTTTTAACCAGCCCATAACCCACTGACCGGGCTAATGTATGGCCCGGCCTGCACTATATGTGCGGGAAATCTTAGAACGAACGAACGAACGAACTGCATTCCTTCTCTGTACACCCCCAAAACCAATCATGTTTACAGCCGCTCTGTTCGCTGTATTTCCATTCATCTGGCTTTGAATATATATATATATATATATATATATATATATATATATATATACTTGTATATGAAGAGAGAGAGAGAGAGAGAGAGAGAGAGAGAGAGAGAGAGAGAACGTAGGGGATAAGCAGTTTTAGGCAGGACGTAGGTCAGGGGAAATAAGGATATTCATATCTTGATAAAACAATGACGTCCTTCCTTTTTTTATGCAACTAATTCCCTTGTGCTGCATCCTTCTTTGCCTCATATCTCTGTTCATCGTCCTTTGGCCTTCTTCCCTTAATGCTTTTCTTCTTTATTTGATATGTTTACTCTGTTATCTTTGCATCACATTACCTCGTCCACCCTTCTTCGCCCCACCTCATCTTCGTTACGTCAATAAGAAAAGGTTGTGTGTGTGTGTGTGTGTGTGTGTGTGTGTGTGAGAGAGAGAGAGAGAGAGAGAGAGAGAGAGAGAGAGAGAGAGAGAGAGGAAGTTAGTATGCATTGCAGAGTTATACAGACCCCCCCCCTCTCTCTCTCTCTCTCTCTCAGTCCCCAGATCCCACATTCCCTCCTTCAAGCTGACAGACCCTTGCGGGAAATATAAGCTTGGTGTATCATGGATCCGGGGGTACACTGCATGAAAAGCGTAGAATGAGGGAGACTTTTTTTTTTTTTTTAAGAGATGCAGGTACAGTATCATCCTGCTTTTTTGATGTTGTTTTTATTATTATTATTTTTGTTATTATTATTATTATTATTATTATTATCATTATTATTACTATTATTATTATTATTATTATTATTATTATCTTTATCATTATTATTATTATTATTATTATTATTATTGTTGTTGTTGTTGTTGTTGTTATCAGTATACATCCATCCATCATCCAATCCTATGTTGCCCCTAGAGGAGCATAAGAGCCCGGGGCTAGGCAAGTTGGTCCTGACATTTTAGATGAGAGTGACCAGCCTCACTCATCCCTTAGTGGCATTACATGAGCAATAAACCTGAACCAGCCCTTGGATATAAACCTACACAGGTTCAATCCGATTGGAAGGTCTTAATTATCCACTAAACCACCAAGCGCCATTATTTGGTTATTTGGTTACCACCCAGCGTAGCAAATAGTTTCCTGGTGTACAGGAAACCATTTGGCTTGTCACTCAGTGCAGAGTCACCCATAGGCAGAAGGAAGAGGAAAGAATGAAGGAACGAAAGAGAGAAGAGGACGTGTAAAGTTACCCATTGACAGAAGGAAGAGGAACGAATGAAGGAAGACGATGGAAGGAAGAGAGGAAATAGTAGACATCCGAGAGCAGCACTACATAGAGTGAATGGATGATGAGCGCGCTCACGTACCACCACCATTATTATTTTTATTATTATTATTATCATTATTATTATTATTATTATTACTATTATATTTCACAATCATAGCAACGTTATCATTTCACTGAAACCAGTAGGGGTATAATCTTCTTGTTCCATCATTACACAGGGAGGCAATAACAAAGTGAGTGTGCCACTCCATTAATCGTGGAGTGGCTTTACGCTAACGTGGTTCTTGACCACGCAAATCACACAAAGTTGTGTGACTGAGTTGTCATCATGCCAAGGACAAGGATGATTTAATCTATATCTGCGCCTCAGTCCCACCGCTACGGTGGGTCACAGAATTATATCCTCTCTTGGAGCTGCTATTCATCATGTCTTCTGTCGGCAAACGAAGAATTTGGCTTCACGCCATCTCTTAACATGATTATTCGTTGCCCGAGAGACCTTCCCCCACTGACTGCCTCCATGCAATATTGACAGGCTGCATCTCATCCTTTCTCGTTACGCGGCAGCATCGCTGCAGCATTGATTCTCACACTTTCTTCGTTATACACACCGCTCCTTCTCTTCTCCCCACTTCCTTACGCCTAGTCCTGTTGCGTAGTGAAACGTATATACACTTCAACATTCACACCGCGGTCCTTTCAAATAACTTCCTTCCTTCCTTGTTAACG
The DNA here is from genome assembly GCF_032717465.1 of Coenobita brevimanus. NCBI lineage: Eukaryota > Metazoa > Arthropoda > Malacostraca > Decapoda > Coenobitidae > Coenobita > Coenobita brevimanus. Next base: position 1,102,031 of record NC_137057.1, read on the forward strand.
TTTTGTCAGGTGATACATATATTTAATGTCTTTCTACTACTTTCATATAGTTTTATTCAGTTAAGAAAATATCTTTTGTACTGAGTGGGATAATTAAAGCTTTATCTAGCACGTCCCGTGTTAGAAGTCATCCCTAACCTTATGAATATTTCCTGATAAGAAAAATTAAATGAAAATGTAACCAGTCAAAAGAGATTAATCTCTTTGACGAGTGGCATCTCCTAAGCCGAATAAAATAATCCGGGGTTGGCCAGAATATAAACACGAAACACGTCCCTGGGTTGAACGGGGTAAAGCGCAAACCTCTGCCCCATACAATAAAACTGAGCAATTGAACGTTTATTTTTCTTGGTCGCATGTAGCTCCAATTGGTCTCTAACACTTCCAACCGACCTGTCCCCACTCTCTTCAAGATAACTACAGGCTCTTCCACGATAGTTCCTTTCTGGACTGGTGTCTGTGTCTGTCAACATACCCAAACTTGCCTCCCTACAAACTGCAGATGAGTGACCTCCACCTCTCACTGTTTTCAGCCAGATTCCCCGTCTTGTAGTGGAACCGATCATGTGATACGACATTAAGTAGGCGTAGATTGACCAAGTTATAAAGGAGTAGACTAAGTCATGGAGTGAGGCTTTAGAATAGGTGGAAATGAGTTACAATGGGTCGATGGGTAGGCAAATTGAGAAAGGGGTGACTGGAGAAAAGTGGAGAGCTGGGAGGCAGTGAGGATGAACTATGAAATAATGAGGCAAAATATGAAGGAGGAGTTAGGTATGGAGGATGGTTCTGAGTGGCTGAAAAGAGTAAGGATGGGTTTTGAAATGTTGGTGAAAGAAGATTCCCGATAACGTGCGAAAGGGCAAAGTGAAAAAGTCATAAGATGGAAGGTGTTCTGAAGCGGAAGACAGAATGGTGATGTGGTAAAGTAAAAGGATTTGGAGTTATATTATTCTTGGTCATTATGGAGGTGCTTGGGGTTTCATTCTCTAGGGATTTATCTTGGAAAGATCGTAATTATTACCTCTTAAATCGGCTTCCAAGAGATTAGGTCAGGGGTGTGGAAAGTCCGGCCTCCGGGCCGTGAAAGGCCCGCAAGACCGTTTGATTAGTTCTGTGAGGGCAATTCATGAATGCAATTTCATAAAGTCATGAACGGATTCATACATACATACATACACACACACACACACACACACACACACACACACACACACACATATATATATATATATATATATATATATATATAATGTCCTGGACTACAGTTGATTTTATGTTGAAAATTTTGTATGGCCCATGAATGATGTTAAAAATATCCTAATGGCCCTTAACAGGAGAAAAGTTCCCCACCCCTGGATTAGGTGTTCTAAGCCGACTCCTGCCTTCTTTACCCCTGCACAGTTGTTGATTTTATACACGGGTTTTATTAGCCCCTGTGTAGAGTACAACTTTCATGTGTGGGGAGGCTCCCCAGCTACAGCTCTTCTCAGCAAGGTGGAGTCAAAGGCTTTTCGTCTCATTAATTCTCCTCCTCTTACTGGCTCCCTTCAACCTCTTTCTCTTCACAACGCTGTTGCTTCTTTAGCTCTTCATATTGCTTCTATAATGGTCACTACTCCTCAAACTGTCTGCTTGCTCCTCCCCACCACTGCAGTGGGTGTGTAGCATCCGTTTAGCAACAAATTCTCATCACTTTTCTGTCCACCTCTCTAATGCAAGAGTTAACCGTTACTCCCAGTCCTTCATGTATGAAACAGGTCAGCTCTGGAACTGTCTGCCCCTGATTGTATTTCCTACTGCCTATGACTTCCAGTCTTTCAAACGCAGTGTGTCCAGGAATCTCGATGTGGATGGATCTTGAATTTCGTTCTCTGTTATCTCGTTTTTTTTTTTTTTTTAGTTTTTTCGTTTTTGGGGAGGAACAATCTTGTGAGCTTCTGACTGTTGGTTTCTTCTTTCTTCTCCCTTGCATGAGAAAAACATGTAAAAACTCATCCCTTTTCTGTCCAACTCTCTAATCCAAGAGTTAACCGTTACTCCCATTCCTTAATGTATGGAACGGATCATCTCAGGAACCGTCTTCCTGTCTTTGTATTTTCCACTACCTATGACCTCAAGTCATTCAAAAGCAATGGGTTATGGCATCTCAAAAAGAAGGGATCTTGAATTTGGCACTTTTATATATATATATATATATATATATATATATATATATATATATATATATATATATATATATATATTTTTGAGGGAACAATCTTGCTGACTTTTAACCTTTGGTTCCTTTTCCCTTGCATAATACAATACATCAAGTGAATGGATGATGGTTGCACCCATCCACCACCAGCAGATACTGGGAAAGTAGAGAAGTGTAGGCGAGATGAGATGGGATTAGTACCAAAAATGGGGTTTAAAAACAAGATATCTCTGACTGAAGTTATCGAAGGTAAACTCAAGGGAGATGGGATGAGGGCATGCCAGGTCATAATGAAAATAGGTGAGATAAGGTCTAGCGGGTGTGGTGGGGAGGGCGGCAGTGATGGTGACTGACGGGATAGCCTCTGGGCTGGGCAGGCACGCGGATTCTATCAGGACGCAGGCGGAGGGGGAGAGATAAAAGAAGTGAATGGAGGAGTTGCTGGTCGTGCGTGATGGTGGAGCTAGTCATAGGAGAAAGAACTGACGGGTATGGTTGCTATAAATTATAGAGAACAACTATTGATATAAGAAAATAGAACAAATGAAGCTTATACTGTTTTTTTAAAGTCATGTAAGTAAAGGTAACATGCAGTTCTTTCTCAAGAAACACATTCATAACAGAAAATAGCGCTAACAGTCATGACGGACATGCACAGGCAAGCTAGGTTTTATGGACGCATGCAGTAGATAAATTACATCGGCGATGGAATACCATGATTTGTTCTGTGTGTTATATATTCACCAGTGACCCCTCCTGGCCTATATACGTAGGGGGAGAATGGGTTATCCATATATCTGATTTAGTCCGAATATCCCTTATGTGGCTACACCCCACTTTGGCAGCGGGATGGTCGGCTGAGGCAGGGAACGTCAGGGAGGCGGGGTTGGTAAAGTGGCAGAGTGGTGAGACTATCCAGGGACAGTAAATATTCAAAGCAGGCAAGGAACGTGAGGCGATAATAGGAGTGTGAGGCAGGACGGGGCTGTGGAAGACTAAGCAGGGCGGCGAAGGGATGGAATAAAAGTGTCCACAAGGTGGGAGAGGGAGGCACGGCGCAATTAAACAGACATATGTAATGCAGGCGAGCTGGGTGATACCAGAATAGGAAGACGAGTATGCCCAGGAGGGATGTGGGTGAAGAAAACAAGAAAGCAAGATACGTCGTAGGGTGGAAAGGCAATGGGTGAGGTAGGGCAGCAAGGCAGGAGCTCAGGCATGGTAGCAAGGCGAGGGTTGAGGCGGATAGGAAGAGATGGGGCGAGGCAGTGCAAGAAGGCACGGGATGAAGCAGGGTACGAAACTGAGGGATAAGGCATGGCAGAAAGGAAGGAGATAAGGCATGGCATGAAAATAAGGGATGCGGCAAGGCAGGCTGGCAAAGTGTGAGTCAGGGCAGGAAGGTATGGAGGGAGGAAGAGCATGGACGCATAGGGTGAAGCAGGGTGGGAAGACATTAGGCGACGCAAGGCAAGAAGGTAAGGAGTGAGGTAGGGAAGGAAAATAAAGGGTGTGACAAGGCAAGAAGGTAAGATGTGAGATAAAATAGGAAGGTAACGAATGAGAGAAAGCAGGAAGGCAGGAAAAGAGTAAGTGCAGTAGGTACGCTTAGCAGATGATATGGAGGATAGCGATACAGGTAAATGAAGAGAGAGGATGGGTAGGAAAAAAGCGAAACGGGGACGAAGATGCAAGACTAACACAAGTAAGGACGGCTGGGAGAGGAAAAAGAAGAAAACAAAAATGGAAGGGCCAAAACTGAATGTGAGGGAGAGTGAGGGAGAAAGTATATGTGTGAGAGTGAAAGAAACTACGAATAAAACACGACACAGAAAAAAGTATGAAATAAAAGTATAAAAGTAGCATATATAAGAGGGAGCCATGAAATTAAAGAAAAGTATGAATGGCAAGTCTGACACACAAACACACACACACACACACACACACACACATATATATATATATATATATATATATATATATATATATATATATATATAGATATTTATATATTGTGTGTGTGTGTGTGTGCATACCAGTGTTGTATAAGTGGGTAAGAATCTGGGTGTAGAGAGGAGTAAGGATGGATGGACTGGTAAGTGAGGTGATGTTTTGAGTTTGGCGGAGGGGGGGGGGGGTTGTGGGGAAACTGAAAACATCATCCCTCTTTCCTTTCCATCCATCCTTTCTCCTCTCTTCACCCAGATTCTTACCCACCTATACAACACTTGCACACACACACACACACACACACACACACACACACTGTACTGTCTTTGCATATACTGTACATTATAATAAACTCGTGTATAAGTAATTTGTTATCAGAAGTACTTTTTTTCCAGGTCCTTTTTATGCTAATTTATGTACTACAAGTCTGTAGATCATTTGTATATTTGTCTTACTATTCAATTTCATGTTTCGTAATTTTTATTATCAATAGTACTCTCTTTACAGGCATTTCTTATCTATCTATTGCCAGACGCCATAATCCCGTATGGGGTGGCCATTTTGATTTAGTTGTTTTACGGGGAGGGTCACTAACCCTTCACCAACCCACTTACTGATACGTAGAGAGCACGTATGGTTTGGTTATGTGGTTATCACCCAGCGTTGTAAATGGTTTCTTGGTTTACAGGAAACCATTAGGCTTGTCACTCAACGTAAAGCCACTTGTAAAGGAAAGAAAAGCAGTAAGAAGTGACAGGAAAGATGGGAGAAATAGGAAGAGAGGAGGGCAGGCACAGCAAAAGAATAGTAATGGCTAAGCAAGAAGTAGGCAGCACTACATCAAGTGACTGGATGATGGTCGTCACCGTCTACCAGATTATATACTATCTATCTATCTATAGCCTAAAGCCCTAATCCCGCAAAGGGTGGCCGCAGACAAAACGCCTCCAAGTCGCTCTGTCACCCACCATTTGACAACCCTCCCCCCAACTCCATCCCTCCACCTCATCCTCGATCTACCCCTCCCTCTCCCTCCCTCCACCTCACCTACATACACCCTCTTAGTCAGTCTTTCATTCTCCATTCTCTCCACATGCCCAAACCACCTCAGTGTATTTCTCCTAATCTTCTCTACCACATCCACATCCACCCCACAACGTTCCTTCACTTCTTCATTTGTCAACCTGTCCCTCCATGTCACTCCACATGCTCTTCTCAGGTAACTCATTTCCACTGCTCCCACTCTTGACTTGTTCCCCTCTTGCAAGGTCCACGCCTCGCTTCCATACGTCAGGGAATATACTACAAGTCTGTGAGTCACAGCTATGTTTGTCATACTATTCAGTTTTGTTTTGTAATTTGTGTTATCATGCCCTATTTTGTGCTAACTTGTTTACTACAAGTCTGTAAGCCATTTTTATTTCTTATTTGGCATACTATTCCAATACATGTTATGTTCTGTGTTATATTTTTATATCGCGATTTACAGCTAGCTATTATCCCATGTACAGTTATGTGTCTATATAACTTGACCATAACCCTGTAATCCATAACCATGCTTATTACATTCAGTACTGTACAGTTTCAAATGAAAGTGTGGAAGGCAGGGTATCTGAACTTTGACCCCGCTTTATTGAAAGAGCCCTTCTATAAGCCACCACATATAATAATGACAGCATTTTAGCCAGCTGTTATTCCATCCATATGTATGTGTGCCCAAATTACTTGAACATAACTCTATCATCCATATCCATGTCTTGCGTACCATACAATGTCAAAGGAATGCGAGGAATGTATAGTCGTTCTATTTTATGATGGCAGTTTGGGTGGGGCGCTCTGGGACCTCAGTCTGTTAGCTCTGTTGTCACATCGTCACCACACACGTGCTCTCTCTCTCTCTCTCACTCTCTCATTTTTATATTAACTACTACTAATTTTATTTTCTTTATTTTCTCTCTTGTTTTCGACTTTTTTTTAACACCACCCCTGAGGTAAAAGTCTATAGGTGCGTTTTTTTTTTATAGCTTCCATGGCTGGAGACTGACCCAGTATGACCCGCTCACACAGAGCTATCCCTCGTGTCACCACCTGACAACGTCGCAAAAGCAACGTTGACAAGTCATGAGATTTATACTATACTATAGCTTTTTTATTGAATTACATCTATACAGAGTGTTTAAAATTCATTTATAAGTAGTTACCAGCTTAAAATAAGAGAGTGAGAGAGAGAGAGAGAGAGAGGTGAACACAAATAATTACACGTGTGTCGGCGGCGATGTGACAACACAGCTAACAGTGTGAGGTCCCAAATCGCCCCACCCAAACTGCCTTCATAAAATAGAACGACTGGAAATCTGAAACTTAACCCCGCTAAAGTGACAACCCCGATATATCACCCACAATATTTGAAGATTATGCTTCCTCGACCTCATCCGACAACAGATTGTTAGTCATCTTCTATAATCACATCTCACGAGTATGGAAATAGATTTACTACAGCCAGGAAATAAGTGCAATTCACTCTGCACACTTGATTTCCGGTAGCTCCGCCTTCCTCAGTTTATCCCTTACCCTCATCTGCCCTGTGGAAATGGCCTTGGCCTGCCCGAGCCCCGTCCCATCTCCCACCGGTGTTCTCTCTCTCTCTCTCTCTCTCTCTCTCTCTCTCTCTCTCTCTCTCTCTCGTTTTTATTATCACAAGTGGTGTTTAAATATTTTATATCCTTATTTTTATGGTACACATCAGCCTCTTCATCAGGAAACTCCTTTTTTCCCCTATGGTTTGTTTCCATACCCATATCCACGTATTTTTCGTGTATTGTGTAATTCACCGGGTCGGTCAGGATCACTTGATGGTCGTGATCGTCAGCTTTTACCCTCCCGGAAAGGAGCTGAGAGCTCATATAGTCTGATCTAAGGGCAAGGCTGTGACCTTCACACACGCACACACCCATCCCCTTGCTCAAGGGGGACAGTAACCACCCACTTCGTCAGTGAAACTTTTCGCAACCTGAGCGAGGCTCGAACTCCCGTCTACCAGATGGCAAGCGAGAACGTTACCACTGTGTGTGTGTGTGTGTGTGTGTGTGTGTGTGTGTGGGTGTGTGTGTGTATGTGTGTGTGTGTGTGTGTGTGTGTGTGTGTGTGTGTGTGTATGTGTGTGTGTGTGTGTGTGTGTGTTTGTGTGTGTGTGTGTGTGTGTGCCAAAGAACGGGCGTCTTGCATGAGGAGCGCGGTGTAGCCAGTGGGCTTTTTTCTTGTTTTTCACAGTACATTTCTATTATCACCCCCCTTTTTTTCCCTCATAATTTGTGTTTGCACCGACGTATACAGTTTAGTGGCTGGTCAGGACACACACACACACACACACACACACACACACACGACAAATTCTTAGCTAACTTGTGAACATACCAGGGCATTTTAGCGAGCTATTATCAGGTGTACAGTTATGTCGGTGTGACTTGAACATCACCCTATTAGTCATATCCATGCAATATCCATATCCATATATTGTTCTTATATTCCACGGTCCACATCAGCCACGTACTTTATCAGTTCACTCATTTCCCGATGTGATTTACATAAATTCAGTTTATTTTAGAGTCCACTCTGATGCTCCATTTTCCTTCACACTCGGTAAATGCAAGATGCTTTATGTCACCAACTTCTCTAACTTCTGTTCACAACTTTACCATTACCATGGCGTTTCAGAAAAAATAATGTTTACCAGAGGATACACAGATATATGGCGAGTACAATGATATACATTTCATGTCGTTTCGCGAGAACTGAGTTTTGGCGAGATAGCTGCACAGGCAAAGGGTCCCTGTGAAGTAAATGCCGCAGCCAACGGGATAATACGCAAGGTAATTAAGTTCGTGCAGTAGCCTCTGTAAGGATAATGACTCATCACAAATGGATGAGTCTCATATCTTGGACTGTTATGCAGTAACAGAACAGGCCTTTGTTCAAGCCCAACTCCCATGGTGGTGCCTTCCTGGCACGATATTAACCATGCTCTTTCTGAATACACAGTAATATACATCAAATAAACTTCATATTACTTTTCCAGTAGACGTAATTGAATACCTGTCCTTTGCATCTTTTTTTTTTCAGTTAGAGTGTGATGCTATTTCTTATCCCGCTGATGTACAGGTAGAAGAATAGTTCCGTTTGGAGGAGTGGAAGCAGGAATAAATAGGACCAACTAATGAAGAAAAATACTAAGGCAGAGGAAGTAAGCCTGGTAATGAAAGGGGGAATATGATGAGTACAAGGAGGAGTTTACCAGGACAAAATAAAGAATATGTAATAAGAGGGTAGAAGGTGAAGAGGAAAGAATCTGAATAAAGGTGAACTGGGTGGAGATAACAGATGAGGAAAGAGCTAAGCAAAGTAGAATACAGGGTAATCAGAGTATTTAAACAAAAGGAAAATTAAACAAGAGAAAAGAATGAGTGAACAGGGAGAGAATCAGAAGGGAAGAAACAAGTAGTAGATGATTAGTATGACAAAGAAAAGGAATGGATGAGGTAAATAAGAAGTCAAACAGTTAATAAAGAAAAGAGAGACTTGGAGGAGGTGGGTTCATAACTGATGGGATGACGTAATCAGGTGAAGGTTAGGGCCATAGATGGGAAGGAGAAAGGAGAGTTCCAGGAAACAAGTGAAAGGAAGGAGAGGTCTATTAACCCGCAGCGTCCCGTCGACGTGAATTAACGTCCACACATTTTGTCACTGCCAATCCCGTTGATGTTCATAAATGTGAATCAATTGCAAGGTCCCTAATTTGCACAATTTTCAATTTTTGCGAGTGATTTTTGGTACGTATACTGTACACGGGACACCTTCCTCTACAAGACGCCAGGCAGGGACAATGCCTTACCCAGCATGACCTCTCCCCCCACCCACCACGCCATTGTCTCAGCAATTCACCTGTTACCAGTGACCTGGCCAGTAAAGCCATGTCATGCCACTGTACGAAATTCAGGGCCAGAGTGATTCCCCAATCAATGACAATGTGGAGGACAAACTTTACATAGCATTAGAGGAAGAAACAGTCAGAAATGATGATCAGGTAATGTCGCCAAAAAAGGTCAGGTATGTTGATGTGTTTCATGAGTGAAACAATATTGCCTATATTACTGTGTGAAAACCAATATTCTCTCGTACTTCATATAAATTCATACCAAATAAATAAATAAATACAGTTTATGAGTGGTGTGGAATGGTTACACTCCCATAGAACTCGTTTTCTTTGGAGCCAGCCTGATAGAAAACACAGTAAAGTGAGGAGGTACTGCTACCTGTTTCGAGTATTTTAAACCTCAGGTGAGCGATTTCTCTATGATTTTTCGGTGTTTCTCACCAAAAGTGGAGGTTTGAGCCAAAAAAAAAAAAAAAAAAATCCAAAAATGGTCGGGATTGGGGGAGTCAGTGGTGGAAAAGTGGTTGGGATGGGGTGGGTTAAAAGGTGAATAAGTAAGGTCAAAAAAAAAAAAAAATGTGGAAAAAAGGTTTCCCATTAGGGATTGTGTAAAATGAATGAGAGAGAGAGAGAGAGAGAGAGAGAGAGAGAGAGAGAAAGAGAGAGGGGGATGGAAAGATCTCACAGCTCTATTCATAAAAAGTATTACCTTTCCTAAACTTTCCCTTCCCGTTGAAGGAGTTTTCAGCCGTTTTCTTAAAAACTATCCCTTCCCTAAAATATCCCTTCCGGTAAAAGGAGTTTTGATTTCTATTGGTATCCAAACAGATTCCCTTGGAAGAGAAGGGAAAATGTTCAGGTTGGCAGCTCTGTTAAGCTAAAATGACGCATCATGCTGATATTTGGTACGGTGACGCATTAGACCTATAAACTAATACATCAAAACAAGCATATCTCGTGCTGGGTAATGAAAACACAACCCATTTGAAATGTGGGAGGTCCCCACAACATCCATACTGTTTGGTTTGTATACAGCCATAAACGCCATTTTGGTCAACACCACAGGTGTGGTCACTCCTCAAGACAATATTTTTATAATAAATTATATTTGAGGAATATTGTTATCTTCAGTGTTGTTATTCGTAGGAGGAAGACTCATGTGTTAACGTCCATCTCATGTACTTGCATGGCGGGCGCTCACTTGTTCTTTTCCAGCTGGAAGACATGAGGTAACCAATTGTGTGATCTTTAACCCACCCTGTCCTGACTGATTTTCCACCACTGACTCCCCCCAGTCCCGACCAATTTTGGAAAAAAAATTTGAGGAGCTCAAACCTCCGCTTTTGGTGAGAAATACCGAAAATTCATAGAGAAATCCCTCACCTGAGGTTTAAAATACTCGATACAGGTAGCAGTACTCCTTACCTTACTGGGCTTTCTATCGGGCTGGCTCCAAAGAAAAGAAGTTCTATGGATGGGTAACTATTCCACACCACTCATAAATGGTATTTATTTATTTATTTAGTACGAATTTATATGTACTACGAGAGTATAATGGTTTTCAAACAGTAATATAGGCAATATAAGCATTGTTTCACTCACTAACACATCAACATACCTGACCTTTTTTGACAACATTACTTGATCATCATTTCTGATGGTTTCTTCCTCTAATGCTACGTAAACTTTGTCTTCCACATTGTCATCGATTGGGGAAGCACTCTGGCCCTGAATGTCTTTATTGGGCAGGTCACTGGTAACAGGTGAATTGCTGAGACAATGGCATGCAGGGGGGGGAGGTCACGTGGGGTAAGGCATTGTCCCTGCCTGGCATCTTGAAGAGGAAGGTGTCCCGTGTATACATACCAAAAATCATGCGTGAAAATTGAAAATTGTGCAAATTATGATCCTTGCAATTAATGGGCCTATGGTCGTACCATTCTAAAGTGGCGGTTTGGGTGGGGCACGAACCTCTGTACAGTGGTGCCACGTTTTCCATACTCGCGATGCCTCTCTCTCTCTCTCTCTCTCTCCTGGGGGGAAGTGCATCACCCTAGGGAATTTTGTTTCTTTTGTCTTATAAACTTGTGCTTTCATTTCTTTGTTTATTTTTTTTATTATATTATTGTTTTACATATGACGCCAGATGACCTCGGTGTTACGGCGCCTTTTCATTCAATCATTCTCGCACTCCTTCCTTCCCTCCCTTCATCTTTCCCTCAGCTTGACAATGCACTCAACACTGCCCCTTGCCTGCCCTCTCTCTCTCTCTCTCTCTCTCTCTCTCTCTCTCTCCTTGGGGAGATGTGCGTCACCCTGGGGAATTTTGTTTCTTTTATGAGTAACTTATAAACTTGTGCTTTCATTTCTTTATTTTGTGTTTATTATATCTAATTATGTTTAAAAATATTATTGTTTTACATATGGCACCAGATGACCTCGTTGTCGTGGCGCCATGATTTGTTTTCATTCAATCACTCTCTCCCTCCTTCCTTCCCTCCCTTCCTTCATCTCTCACTAAGCTGCACTCAACACTTCCCCTGGTCTGCCTTCCCCTCTCTCTCTCTCTCTCTCTCTCTCTCTCTCTCGTCTGTGGTATTTTAGGATACATTTTGGTTATTTTCTTTTACGTTATAATGTACATATTGTAAAATTGACTTTATTTCCACACCATCCAGGAGGTTAAAGTCTTGGCGCGTTTTTATTTAGAGGTGTCCCCAAACAGGCCTATTCCTCTATCCCTCACAGATGACCAGGTCGGACTGGTTGTGTGTGAGTGTTGCCGCTCACGAGGGTTTAATGTATATATTTTTTTTTACTAAGAAACTGGCATATTTTTGCTTATATTCCTGCACATTATCTTATAATCATAATTGTGACATTATTACCAACCCCAGAAATACGGTAAGAGCCAATAAAAGTGACTACTTTTTTTTAAGCAACACTGTAAAATAATTATGCCGCGTTTCTGTATTGCCGTACAAATATTTTATGCATAATCAATTTACTGTTCTTTCATATATCTTATAATCATAATTGTGACATTATTACCAACCCCAGAAATACGGTAAGAGCCAATAAAAGTGACTACTTTTTTTTAAGCAACACTGTAAAATAATTATGCCGCGTTTCTGTATTGCCGTACAAATATTTTATGCATAATCAATTTACTGTTCTTTCATATATTATAATACACACATTACCATTATATTCTTATGTGTTTATCTTATTGTGATGCCTATTACATATATCAGAGCCGTTCACATAGTGGGTATGGAACACGTGGCATCACTGTACAGAGGTTCGTGCCCCACCCAAACCGCCACTTAAGATTGGTACCACCATAGTTGTGACAAAATGTTGCGACATACCCATACGTCGATGGGACGCCTCGGGTTAAGGCAGATTTTCCTTTTCCAGGCAAATTAACAACCAAAATGTTTATTGAAAAAACTCCTCGTGTGACCCTGTCAGTGACAGATCATATAAGACTGGGTGAATATCAGAGGTAGTACATTGTCTGCTCTGTTTATGTCTGACTAAACATTTCAGCCGACATCGGAAACACATTTCAAGAGATACAAATAGCACTTAAAAATTAGTATAACATTGTAAGTCGTATTAACCCGTCCCATCTCGACATTTTCTGGGCAGTGGTACGCCCCAGTCCCGACATTTTTTGACCTTTTTTTTTTGGCTCAAACATCCGCTTTTGGTGAGAATCATCGAAAATTCATAGAGAAATTGCTCACCTGAGGTTTAAAATACTCCATTTAGGTACGAGTACTTCCTTACCTGACTGGGTTTTCTAACAGGCTGGCACCAAAGAAAACGATATCTATGGGAGGGTAACTATTTTATCCACTCATAAACAGTATTTATTTATTTACTTGGTACGAATTTATATGTAGTACAAGAATATATTGGTTTTCAAACAGTAATATAGGCATTATAAGCATTGTTTCACTCACTAACTCATCACCATTCATGACTTTTTTTTTCCCACATTACCTGATCATCATTTCTGACTGTTTCTTCCTCTAATGCTCTGTAAACTTTGTCCTCCACATTGTCATCGATTGGGGAATCACTCTGGCCTTGAATGTCTTTAGTGGCCAGGTCACTGGTAACAGGTGAATTGCCGAGACAATGGCGTGCAGGGGTAGGGAGAGGTTATGCAGTGTAAGGCATTGTCCCTGCTTGGCATCTTGTAGAGGAATAGAGGAAGGTGTCCCGTGTATATGTGCCAAATATCACTCGCAAAATCATTTGCAAAAATTGAAAATTGTGCAAATAAGGGACCTTGCAATGTTGCCGCGTTAATTCATGTCGCCGGGACATGAGTGCACATCATGTGCGGACATTAATTCATGTCGCCGGGACAGTGCGGGTTAATAAAGATGTACAGTACCTTTCATCAACATGTTAAATACATTTAAGACAATAAACTACATAAGAACACAAACATATTGCGAAAGGATACTTAAGAGGTGGGTCAAATGATTCCCTCAAGTTCCAACAATTTCGGCTGCTCGAAAGGAATACTTTGTCCTTTGAGCAGCTAGAATGTTTTTTTTAAATACCAGTTCAGCGAATGATGTTCTTCAATGCATCTAAAAAGGGAAGGAAAAGTTTAAAAACATGGGCTTCAGCCTTTTTGGCTCACATTTAGTCTCCCTGTGGTCTTATGTAATGCTCTGTACAAAACATTATTGTTGTAGTCATTCACGAGCACGTCACAGTGATTTATGGTTTACCACTATTGTTTTACTTCACTGCATGTCATAAATTATTGACAGCGAGTCGTTCCCACATTAATCAATTCATTCCAAATTCTTCTACTCCATAAATGGTTATTACCATGCTCAGACCTCCTTCATTCAAAATCCCTTTCACACACTTCTTCCATCGTCTCCTTGGCATTCCTTTTCCTCTCACTGCCTCGACTTTTGATCTGTATATCAAGGTACATTTTCTCCATATAGCCATACAACCACCTCGTCTGCTGTTTCTGCTATAACACGTCAACTTCCCCACCTCATTCGCATAATATTAGTTTTCTCCTTCAAGGCACTTTATCTGCTGTACTTCGGCCCACGACTCACAACTGTACAGGTCTGTTGACATCACTGAGCCTACGTTTACACCCATCATTGCCTGAACAGACACTCATTTTTTTTTCGTCCACACACCCTTAATGCCCATAATGCTTTTTGCATCTTCACTCATGATTTATTTCAGGTTTGTGAATTCCATCTGATGGTATCTCTACCCTAATATTCCAAAAACGCTCAGTTTACTCTAAATCTTCCTGCTTAACTTACTCGCATTTCGCACTGCTTCATCTGTTTACTACATTTCATTACCTTGACCTTACTTGCATTCATTCACACCTTCCTTTTCAAACTCTTGCAAGATCACATCCAAACTGATGAAGTTTCCCTACTATGTGTGCGGCCAATGATGTATGATCTGCAAAGAAAAGTTGGGTTACTTTTCAGTCTTCCTTTCTTCTATTATACTCTGTGGGATATTTTACATCACAAAGTATTGTACCTCGCTGTTCATCTACACACGTGGTTTCCTTCCCTCGTGGTCTTTTCCTCATTTCACCTACACAAGTGGTTTCCTTCCACCATGGCTTTTTCCAAACCTTGTTCTCGGAATCAGCATTGCTCTTGGTGCTGCCACCAAAAGAAATCAATTTCTCTTCCCTCCTCACCTGTAGTGGTCCCTAAACCAATCAGATTTGAATATTCAGGTGACATAGACTTACCGGTCTCCGCCCACCTCATTAGGGGACTTAAAACCGAGTGGGCGACCTAGCTCCGGCCTTCTTTCCACTCCCAATTTCACCCTGGCTACTACCTACCTTGCTCCCCATCACTCCTGGTAAAATCTGGCCACATGGTACGACTTTACATATACAATACACATAAGCACATCAGCCCATCACTCCTATTCATTACTCATATTTGTAGTCCGTAACTATTTGATCCATGTAACTGATCCACACATGCTGTAATGTAATGACCTTGTACTATTTTGAAATCATGCAATAACTCTGTATTGTTCCAGGTCAATAATCACTCCCCTGTCTGTTTTTTCCCAGCACATTTGTGTATATCTATCCTTACCATTTGCCTTGGTGTAGCCCCTAGTAAAATATTCCCCATAACTATAATGTTACAGTTGTGACCCCGGAGTGATGCCACAGTGGTAACCTCGGAGTGACCTCAACATCCACCACAGTGGTGACTTCCCGGAGTGTATAAAGTACATGAAGACCTTAGCACACAACCGTCTATCCCTCTCCACATTCACGTACAATATTAACATGTGGTTTACACAAGTTGATGCTGCGTGGCCTGACGATACCAGTGATGATGCCAAATTCAGAGCAGTTGTCCACACTCTTCCAACTCAAGTAGCTGCCCTTGTACAAGACGTACTCCTGAAACCACCTACAGGGAAAAAGTATAAAACCCTGAAGAAAAGTTTGCTGCAGGCCCTGGGCAAATCAAAGCAGGCACTGCTAATGGAGCTGGATGCAATTTGCTCCCAACAGCAGCGTCCCTCGGTCCTCCTTGCCCATATTCAAGCCACTCTCACGGCAGCTGGGGCGACTCTATCAGGTGACCTCCTCCGGCACCGACTCCTCCAGCTCATGCCACCAGGCTTCCGACTCCACCTAGCATCCCTGGCCCCTGGCACGTCCCTTACTGAGTTCATCGAGAGGGCAGACATTCTTTACAAAACTCAACAGCATTACGCCAACCACCCATGAAGTGCACACTCCTCTCTTTCCTCTGTCATAGCCCCCAGTGCTACCCCCATGATTTTGTGCTGTTTACATATCACAAGCTCTTTGGCGTGGAAGCCAGACGATGAGCACCACCCTGCATATTCATGGGAAACGCATATGATGGGAGACAGTCCCAGTAGTGTTTCCCACCACATACACCAAACGCCCCCTCAGGATCAGCACACCCAAAGCCATGACACGTTCCCTGTCCCGTCGAGTTTTGGCTGTCGGCCCTAGACTACCCCCGCTTGACCATGCAGCCTTGGCTGGGGAGCAGGAGGACGATCAAGAACTCCAAGAATTGCTGCAGTCCGCGACCTCGCTTCAACTGCAACAATTTAATGTCACCGGCACACCTCGGAAATTCTGGTGTGACATATCCTGCGGGACAGCACGGCCCTATATTCTCCAATGATTCCGAAGGCTGTCATTACCACAAGATGGCGCACCCAGGCATTCGTGGCATGCACAGCTTACTTAGCCAGCGAGTGGTATGGCCAGGGATGAGGCGTGACACCACCAACTGGGTCCGAGCATGCGTGGCATGTCAGTCAGCAAAAGTGCATCGCCACACCAAGACACCACTTCAACTGCTCCCCACACCAACTCAACGTTTCCACACAGTCCACATTGACATCCTTGGCCCCCTCCCCAAATCTAGGGGTAACTCCTATATCTTAACGTGTATAGATAGAGCGACAAGGTGGGTCAAGGCCACACCCATGCTGGATGCTATGACTGATCGTGTGGCACATCACTTCCTGACATCCTGGGCCACTTGTTTTGGCACCCCACAGGTCATCATCACAGACCAAGGCCCTCGATTCGAATCCCAGGCCTGGCAGGACCTAATGGACTTCCTGGGTGCTAAATGCCACAGAACCTCCACATATCATCCTCAGGCAAATGGGATGACTGAGCGCTGCCATTGTCACCTGAAGGAAGCACTAAGGGCACTTCCCCACCCAGTGAATTGAGTGGCCGCTCTGCTAATCCTCCTCCTAAACTTGAGGGTCACGGAGAAGGAGGACATCAGGAATTCCCCGGTGGAGCTAACATATGGGAAAGACTTGAGGCTACTGGGGCAGTTCGCCCTGCAACCAGGCATGCTGGCCCTGGTTTTCCTCCCAGAGCTCCAGCATGCAATGCAGGCACTACAACCAGTCCCTCCTCATTCTCGCCAGCACAAGACAACGTTCATCCCGCACTCCCTGCCAGACTCCGAACAGGTCTTTGTGAGGAGGGGTCAATGCACATCACCACTCCAAACCCCATACGAAGGCCCATATCCTGTGATAACAAACTCACACAAGACAGTCACAATATACAAACACGGGAAACCATCCACAATCTCTACAGAGTCAAACCAGCCACACCACAAACCCAGTCACAGACAACACCCCACACGTCATCCCCCAACCTTGCCAGCCCACCAACAACCACACCCATAACCAACACCTCATATCCCAGCACCAACACCTACATGCACCCCCCCCCCCACACACACACACCATCTCCTTTGACAATTCGTACCCTCCGCTACCTGGCATCACCACACCCCGACTCAGGCGTCATGCAGACGAGCACACCTCTACTCTACCACTGACACAAACACTCCCTCACCACCACCCACACTACCGGCCACAAACCCGACCTCCAGCACTAACTCTACTAGCACTAACCTACCCTCTCCGTCAACCTCAAACGATCCAACCTCTCACCTTACTCCCACACCCACCACCCCTTAACCCATCCTTACACCTCATCCATCCTCTTCGTCAACCACAGCTCCTGCCCCTTACCCAGTCCTTAACCCTAACCCACTCTCTACGTCAACTTCAGGCGTTCCTACTCCACACTCTTCCCCACCGGTCCACACCCCTCCCCCGGCCAATATCCCTCATCCATCAACACCCGGTGTTCCCGTAATCCCTTCACCACTAACCACAACCCTACAAACTACATCAATAACTACCACATTTACCTACACACAGTCAGGCCGCCTCAGCAAACCACCACAATGTTACACTCCAACATAATCTGATACCAAAAACCGCAGACACTCCCAGTCATCACACCTACGTTGCATTCGTATGGTGAAGAATTGTTATTGTGTATGCTACCTCATATAAGAGCTCAATTGTAAAGACAGGCATAACTCTCTCATTCGTTTACTCATCATAACTAAGCATTAGTCAAATTTTCGTACAGAAAGTTATGCCCGGCTACTATTCTTTAGTTTATAGTCATCCCCTCCATTTAATACGTTACTCCATCACACATAGCCAAGGAATAGCCTTGTCATTAGAAACTCTCCTGTCTATCACAACTACTGTTTGTAATTATCGCATCCAAATCACTTTCAAATGTTCGCTTACGGTGAAATTGGTACATATATATATATATATATATATATATATATATATATATATATATATATATATATATATATATATATATATATATATATATATATGTATATATATATTTAATATCCACTGATGATGGAGATTGTGTCTCCGAAACGTTTGGATTAATAATAAAGATGCTGTACATCAGAACGTTGGTACTACTTTTCCTTGCAAGACTAAGGTTCCCAAGAGGAAGATCTATTGCGGATATTTTATATATATATATATATATATATATATATATATATATATATATATATATATATATTTTACCTTGTACCCTAATCATATTTTGTTCTCTCTCTCTTTTCTTCCTGTTTTGTTGCCATAAAACGGAGGGGGGGAGGAGGAGTGCTGTGCCATATATTACACAACAAAGCATTGTACCTCGCATTTCATCTACACACGTGGTTTCCTTCCCCCGTGGTGTTTTCCTCATTTCACCATACACACGTGGTTTCCTTCCCTCATGACTTTTCCCACACCTTGTTCTCGGAATCAGTATCGCTATTGGTACCGCTACCAATAGAATTCAATTTCTCTTCCCTCCTCACCTGTAGTGGTGCCTAAACCAGTCAAATTTGAATATTCAGGTGACCTAGGCTTACCAGTGCTCCGCCCACCTCATTAGGGGGCTTAAAACTGAGTGGGCGACCTAGCTCCGGCCTTCTTTCACTCCCAACTTCACCCCGGATACCTGCCTTGCTCTCAGTCACTCCTGGTAAAATCTGGCCATGTGGTACAACTTTACATATACATTACACATAAACACATCAGCCCAGCACTCCCGCTTCTCACTAAATTCATTACTCATAATTGTAGTCTGTAACTATTTTATCCATGTAATTGATCCACACATGCTGTAATGTAATGGCCATGTACCATTTTGAAATCATGCAGTAACTCTGTATTGTTTCAAGTCAATAATCACTCCCCTATCTGTTTCTTCCCAGCACATTTTGTGTTTATCTATCCTTACCATTTCCCTTGGTGTAGCCCGTAGTAAAATATTCCCCATAAATAAAACGCTACAGCGGTGACCCCGGAGTGACACCACACCCTTCTGCTTGCACGTCTTCCTTGCACGTATATATTTACCTCTGTCACCAGCACATGAATTAAAAGGTTGAACAACCATGGAGACATAGCTCATTCCTTGACCAAAGCCCACCTGTCAAGCCATTCATTCTCTTCCCTTCCCACTTCTGTATATTTGTCCTGCTCTCTCTCTCTCTCTCTCTCTCTCTCTCTCTCTCTTTGATGTAGAAAAAAATTCACTTTATTTTTTTTCCTCTCTGTAGATTTATAATACTTGCACAATGCATCTCTATCAACTCTGCGATCCGGTACACTTTTTTCAGATCAACAAACCATAAACACATACCTCTGTCTGTCTGTCTGTCTATAGCCAGACGCCGTAAATCCCGCAAGAGGTGGCCACAAACCAATCGCCTCCATGTCGTCCTGTCCTCTGCCATAACGCTGCTCTCCCCTCAACTCACCCCCGTCCCTCTCTCATATACCGCTCCATTGCATTCCTACATCTCATCCTCGGTCTCCTACTCCCTTTCGCCCCCACTCCCCCAGCCTCTCTCTTATACACTCTCCTCGTTAGCCTCTCACTCTCCACCCTCTCTGCATGGCCAAACCACCTCATTGTATTTCTCCTAACGCTTTCTGTCACGTCCATATCCACACCACAATGCTCCTTCACTTCCTCATTTGTCAGTCTGTCTCTCCATACAACTGCACATGCATCTCTCAAGTAACCCATTTCCACTGCACTCACTCTTGACTTGTGTCCTTCCAAAGGTCCAAGCTACGCTTCCGTACGTTAGACTTGGTATCACAATATTATCATGCAGCAACTTTTATCTTTCCATGCTCACTTCCCAATTTCTTTTCACTGCCTTCAAAGTACCAGCAACCTTTCTTCCCTGCTGTGCTCTTTCAAACACTTCATCCTCTGAACTTCCATCCTTACCCATCATATTACCCAAGTAATGCATTCACATTTCCATTTCCTCACCAGCCAGCCTCAGCTGAGCATTCAGTTAATATATTTCTCTCGATGACTACAATTTCACTCTTCCTCACATATACCATTAGATTTTGTTTCATACAAACTCTTCTAAGTTCATTCACCAAGCCTTGTAGTTCCCCTTCGTCTTCACTTAACAATACAATATTATCTGCAAATAACAGAACAAGAAGTTTCCAATGTGTAAAATCTCGTGTTTTTACTTTAAAAACTATGGCTATACATAATGGCTTTGCTGGGCTCCTCGAGGCCCCCCCCCCCCCCAACTCCCGGCGAAGGGCAACTCAGTGATTCCTTCCTTCCCAAACGTGGCGGGAAACGTATATCAATATGTAGATTTTATGTTCTTCGCTTAAAAGCTTGGCCGTGCATAACGACTTTGGCCGAGATCTCGGTTGGAAATCCACACTCTGTGAGGAAGGGGGGCTCTCTGGGGCCCTACCATGCTTATACCGTTGTGCTATAATCCTTGTTCATAGGTAAGAAACTGGCCGTGTCAAATGGTGTTCGACTGGACTCCCTGGGGCGATCCTTGGGGGTTCCACCCTGCCTGAAACCTTGCCCGAATGGAGATCCACCAATGGGCACAATTTCATTTTCCTAAAACCACTCTAATAATGCCCAGGCACCTTTCTCCAAGAAAGTATATTAGCTCCGTGGGTGAGTAAGAGAGTGAGTGAGTGAGCAATGGATGAGTGACACCGTTAGGGAGAAACGCATGTGGGTGTGACAAAAAGAAGAGAAAACACAGGTATCAAAAAGACTTCAAAAGAAACAGAGAAAAAGAAAAAATGGAGCGCAAAGACCGTTGAAATGGAGCAAAAATGAATTTCAAAAATGACGAAAGAAGGTTGAAAAAGAGGATCTGAGAGAGAGAGAGAGAGAGAGAGAGAGAGAGAGAGAGAGAGAGATGGGGTTATAATGAAAAAAAAAAAAAAACTATCAATTCTTTTAAGGCTTCAAGTCAAGGTAGTTTATGGGCAAGGGTTTGACATTAAGGGGAAGGCAGGTTAAGAGCACCTCCCCCTCTCTCCTTGCCTCCTCTCCTCGTAACCGTACGTTCTTTTTCATATGCCATAATTCTGTCACCTTCACGTTTACTTCAATTAACTCCTTCAGCACAGTGACGGAAATTTTATTTTAAACCTTTTATCTTTTGCAATTTTTGCAGGACTTCCGCAGCAGACGAGCTAATGAAGGATCTTACCCTTGCCTTATGACGTATCTCCAAAACTTTTTTTATTTTCTTCAAGGATTTAGAACAAAACATTCTTGGAATCACTGTAGTAAAGGGGTTATTTTCTCTCCATCCTTCTAGTACACCATCACCTCCATACACCCAGGTCCCATAACCCCGACACCTTCCACACCATCGCTGTAAGTTTATGTTGGAGGAGTCGAGCAGAATAGGGCAGTAAGGAGATAAAATGGGAGTGCTTGCGGTAGTGGAGGCCAGGAGAGGACAATGTTCAGAATAAGTGTGCAAAAGTGGAATAAAAAAGAAGCAGTCGGATACATAGGGGCATGAGCACTAAATAAAGGCGGAGTGAGTAGAAGGGAGTTGTAGCGAAACAGGACAAGGAGGAGAGGAGTAGACGAGGCAGACCTAAAGTGTAATTCAGAAAAAGTGTGTAGGATTGGAATAAGATAGAAAAAGCTGGATACGGAAAAGCATGAGAAGGAAAGAGGGATGGAAGTGAGTAGAATGGAGGTGTAACGAAAAAGGAGAGAAAGGAAGACAAAAGTGATCAAGGCAGGTTTAAAATGTAATTCAGAAAAAATATCCACGAATAGGAATAAGAGAGAAGTACGTGGGAGGATGGGAAGGAAAGAAGGATGGAAAAGTGTAGAAGGGCGGTGCAACTAAAATGGAGCGAGAAAGAGGAAGAGAGGAGCAGATAAGGAAGAAAAAAATATGTAATCCCATTTTTAAAATATACAATGTAAAATGAACCAAACTGTAATGCCATACTTTTGGGGATCCCAGCGTGACTGCCACTAGGGTACCGAGCCCAGCCTTGAGTGTGAAATTCAAGCCTCTTCACTTCTTGGGACTTACAGCTTCTCCTTGAAGTATATGATTATTGTGGAAAGTTTATTTCTTCCGATGAATGTACAGTATTATTAAGCCTAACTGGAGTGATATAATTCTCTATTTCTGATATGTCCAAGGTAGTTAGTCAAACCGTAACCCAAAAGATAGGCTCGAATACCACTTAAAGAGGGTAGCGCAAATTTTGGTTGGCTCGGGTATACGGGTCCGTTTACTCCCTAGTACACCTTGTGGGCTGCCCACTTCGTGGTGGTTGGAGATGGTAGTTTGAAAACCCGAAATAGGATGTTTGCATTTCTTTTAATAATACTCCCAATGTTAACAAACCCAGTTTCTCGATGTACTGAATACTGACTTCTCTCACAATGATTTACTTTAAATGATCGATTTAACAATAACAAGGTGCCGTCCTTCCTGGTCGCAGGTGGACTCGGGGAGGATCGATATTTATTACTGCAACTGTCCACTATCATACTAAAAATGAGACATTTACATGTGTCAGTCAGTCCAGATCACAAGGGGACTCAGAAGCTACAACAGGTTTAGCGAATACAAATTTTCAACCTAGGGAGCAATATTATAACATATGAATTAATCTGATTTCATTACTACACATTTGAATAAAAAAAAAAAAAAGGTTCTCAATCCTATATTAATAACAATCACGCTCCGATACCTCAATGAATTAAGAATATCGGTATTGTGCCCACCTACATCTCAAACTACTGTAAATCTTGAATTGGAATAAACAAAGGGGGGGGGAGTGTAAGTTTATGTAAGCAGGACGACGTGGCTGGCGAAATTGTGATTTGGTTGGTGCTGAGTGGCCTGTGAATGAGACGAGAGATGGTCACGGATTAACAAATGAAGAATTATGCTAACGATTACAACTGTTACTCATTCTATTCTCCACAACTCACGACATGAAGGGAGTGATCAATGTAAACAACAAACTTAATGTAAAAATAAATGGGGGGGGGGGATATAAGGACTTTAAGTACTGACTTGTGAATGAGACGAGAGATGGTCAGGGACACGCACAACACGTGCTCTTGATTATATAGGGGGACCAGTTCGATAACTCCTGAGGGTGTCATCTCCCCGATTACTGTTATTCCTTAGCACCCATGTCACGAGTCGTTTACTCTGTAATTGACCTGTCGGGGTTTATAGTATTCACAAAAATTGAACAACGATGGTTAAAATTTGAGAACTATTGGTAATGAGCTCATCACTTAATACTGAATATTCGTTATGGGGTTTGGACGCTACTTTCGTTGGTTAAGCCCGGCCACGGGTATACACGCAGCGGCCAAAAATTCAAGGTTAGCGTCTCATAGGATGTCATGTTGACTGCCTCTCCCTTCTGATACTCGTCAGTTAATGTCCTATCACTGAAATGGATTTGAACTGAAGGTTATCCCTGAATCTACTCAGTTGGAAGACTATGAAGTCTCGGCTAACTTAAATGTTCACCAAATCTTTGTTACCAACGTGTCTCATGGAGGGGGGGGGAGGAGTGTAATCGGCTGATGCAATACTTAACGCGAATTGCATTATACATAGATGTTTACCTCCTACATTAACTCTACAATATAAAAATCAAACTAATACTGTACTTATATTACACTTATACTAAATTACAATCAACAACACTTATACTAAATTGTATTAACCCTTACACCGCGGGCATGTTTACCAATGTTTTGCGTGTCCCGCGGGGTTATTCGGGCTCCGACAGACTCTCAAAAAATATTTGCCAAAAATCAGTTATTAGTCCTAGAATATCAAAATTACATATGCTTATGGCACATACCTTCAGCTTTCTCCTGGGATGTTTGTTGAGCCTTCGTCATTACCGTAGGACTTGTGGAGACCTCTGAATTTGGGTAACGAAGTCTCCACTTTACACATCCTGAGAACCCGTAATATGATTACCACAGCCAGATATTAACATTGTAAACACTACTCTATGATTATCAAGTAGTTTGGGATCCATACTCCAAAAAAAAAACCACTGTGAAAGCAATGAAAATTACGAGCGCGTATGACCTTCGCACTTGCGCTAGTTCACTCTTGGTACTCTGTCATTTATTATTGATAAAACCCCTCACACTTTATATTTCTATTACTATATCACACTTATATATATTTGGAGTTTTTCTCCATAAGTTTCCTTCAGTAGTATTAGTTTATTGTCACTGAAGTCATTAAATTTTTCATTCAGTAAAATACGTAGAGAGCCACGGATTCACTTTCACTGTTATAATATAAAGTATTTGTACTCATATTCTTATATTACTAATTACTTACATTACTATTTACATTTTCTATTGTATTTTCAATATTTACTCTTCTATTTCACTTACACTATGTTAGTCACTGTCACTTTCAGTAAGATAAAACTATAATACACTGTTCAGTCATATGTACTGAACATCCATTGCTTTCACTTGCTATTTACACATTATTTACACATTATTTACACATTACTCTCCTTTCCCACTTGCACTTTTAGAACTGCTTCTGGCTGTGGAAATCAAAGAAGCAGGTAACACAGAGGGGAACCTGGCACTCAGCGCACTGCCAAGAGGTGCATTTGTGCTCAGGTGTGCATCGGGTGGTATGTGCACACACCTGACACCTGCGGATCGCAGCTTTCCTTTTGCCTGTGGCAGGCATTAGCACCAGTCTGTGCCGATCCATATACGCCCTCTGCTCAAGTCGGTCGGGAAGTGTTACTGGATGGCGCCTTGGAGTTGCTGCTGTCACCCTACCATATCTTTCTAGCAGCTGCTGAACACAAGTCCAGGCGAACAACCTCATGGAGAAGGACTTGGGTGGCTTGACCTTCATCTTGTACAGGATGAAGGCGTTCAGCATCGTCATATCTATGGGAGGCAGAAAAACTTTCCTGTACCATCTAGTATTCTTCCTGAGGCAGTCAATCTCACCAATCATCATGTCGGACTTGTCCACCAACCGCATGTTGAAATTGTAGTCTAACACAGCATCAGGTTTCATCACAGGTTCGCCTGTCCTATGGTCGACCTTCCCACTGTCTGTCATTTCCCCCTTATGTACGGTGGTGAGCATGTGCACGACCCCCTTGTCATGCCACTGTATTGCCAGCATCTTCTCAGACTTGCATAGGTGCACGTCTCCTCGCTGCGAGATTCCTGCCTCTGTGAATTTAGGGAAGTGGGCACGATTACTTTTGACAGTGCCACAGGAGCCAATGCCGTGCTCTGAAAGGTATTTGGCTAGTTTCGGTGCTGTATAATAGTTGTCTGTATACAGCACATGATTCCCACCAAAATACTTTTCAAGGAGCACTTTCACTACACAGCCTGAGAAGCCAAGGGGGGGTGTTTTATCCAGATCGACAGTGCTGGCTGAATAAATTACGAAGTCAAGGATGTACCCCGTCTTACAGTCGCACAGTACAAAGAACTTGATTCCAAAGCGATGGCGTTTGCTTGGAATGTATTGTACAAACCGAAGACGTCCTCTGAACAAAACCAAGGATTCGTCAATGACAACCTTCTGAAAGGGGTGGAAGAATGACATAAACTTATCCTTCATTCTGCTCAGAATCTCCCGGATCTTCCAGAATGGGTCGGTTTGGGAAGGTACATCGTTGTCAGCAAAGTGCAGGTTTCCCATGATGTTCCGGAAGTGATCTCTGGCCATGTACTTATTGAAGGTGGGTGAGGGTAGTAAGGGGTCCATGGACCAGTATTCTTCTAACTCGTGCTTCTTTGAGTGTGGCATGAGAAGCATGAGGGCAAAGAACACATACAGCTCCTGCACTCCCAGCATGGACCACTGTTGCATCTTGGCTGCAACTGTACCACTAGCAGCACGTTGTGATTCATACCTGTTGGTCTCATCACATATGTGCTGCATGACTTCGTCATCTAGGAAGGCCAAAAGGAAGTCCACACACTCAGCATTATCGTCAAGAGTGAAGGCAGGCTGTACTCCTGAGGAGCTCTCATCAAAAACTATATGTTCTGGCACAAAATCGGACCCTTCCGTCCACGCGAAGGCGTCCAGGATTCCCTGTCGTGGTGGTGTAGGGTGGGTGAGGGTGGTGGGTGGCTGTGAGGCAGATTTACCCCTTTCAAGGTCACTCGCACTGACCTTGAGTTGCCGTACAGCACTAGCAGCCCTTACTCTAGTACCAACTCTAGTTTTACTGGTCCGGGATTTACCTCTTTCTCTACGGCCTGCCTTCACTGTTGATGCTGGTGGTGACTCCGACGACGAAGACTCAGGAGATAATTCAGCAGACGAAGAGGAAGAAATGAGTGAAGTGAGGCTTGGGGAACGGGAAGGCGAATCAACTTGGGACTCATGATGGGCTGGGTCATGCAGGGCCATTGTTCCTGGGCTAACATGCCGCCTTTTCACTCCCTTCCCAAATTCCTTCCCTTGCTGCACTAACAGCTCCTTTCCCTTGGAGCTAGGGATAACTTCCGACACTGAAGCACTCATACTAGCACTCTCTGGCACGATTTCCTCACCCGGCTCATCACACGATTCACCCGAAGGGTCAAAATCACTATCCATCATCACCATAGACAATTCTGCTAGTTCACGTTCCACTGCAGAGTCACTTAGTCCTTTCCTGCTTCCCTCACGACTTTTTCTGGGTGTAGAGGTCACGGGGCCCTTTGCAATGGGCGCAGAAGCGGCAGAAATGGCGGGGCGCGAGTGCGACATGTTTTGACCACAGCGGAGGACAAGAAACTAAATGCCGTGGCTTATCTGAGAAGGCAAGGGTTGACAATGATACTGAGGCTGACAGCTGCTAACTTACATGCTAATAAATTATTGGTAGAAAATCTCGGCAATACATAAAGAAATAGGTAGTTCCAGGTGAATGTAAATGTCACTTAGGCTTCTCCCTTCCTTTCTGATATATATTTTTATTACAGACATAGATTACAAGGCATAATTCAAAGAGGAAATTACCGTGGTAATGTAGCGAATGAATGCACGTGAGGTGTTGTCAGGTGATAATTAGCCAATTCCTGGTGTATAACACTATCACTTACCTTATTTTTTTTTTGGTATGAATTATTTTGTATAAGTATAGGGCATAGGGCTTATTTCAATGGATGAAATCTGTGGGAAAATCCGGGGGAGAATTGCTTAGCGCAGCGCGGCCTGGGAGGTGAGAGGACAGGGTAATGGAGGGCAGGTAGGGAGGGGAGTCAGGAAGGGGGGAAAATCGCTAAAATGTCAACAATGGATGGGAGTACAGATGAGATTTGGAGTGCTGACTAGTGTTGGACATTGGCAGTACTGATAGATGATACAAGCCACCACTTGAAAGACCGGGAAAATTCAAAATAACACAGAATCACAAAAGTGACGCCCCGCGGTATGATCCATTGCGCCCGAGCATCACGAAAGTGACGCCCCATGGTTAAGGGGTTAAATTACTAAATTACACTCATATTACGCTTATATTTCACTTATACGTAATCAAAACCTAGCCTGCTGACACTACAAAATTATCCATCATTCAGTCTTGCAGTGCCTCATCAGCAACAGGAACCCAGAATTTGGTCAAGTAATCCAAACATTTCCGGTAAGGGGGACCAGTGATTCACCTCTGAGCGTCATAATTTGTGCAGTAAACCGAACATATTTTTTGGACACGAACCCTTATGGTCAGTTTCCTGTTAGAGCATTGTGACCCACAGGACCACCAGACATAAACAGATTTGTTATATTATTTCCATTTTAAGAAAATATCACCTCCCTAGTCTGCAGAAAACTTTTCGGCTTGTCATTCAGAGTGCAGTCAGCAGTTGGTAACATAGCTAGTGAGTAGGTGAAGAAAAATACACTAATCTTAGAGGGAGACACAAAGTGAGAAAAAGAGGGAGAGAGGTGTCGATAAATGGAAAGCAGAAAGAGGAAGGGAAGGAAAGAGCGGCTGAGTAAAGAGAAAAACGGGAGGGAAGGAAAGAACGGTAGAGGGTGTGATAATAAAGAGGAAAGGGAGGAAGTAAGGAAACATATTGACCAGTAAGGATGTATGGAGAGAGCGTGTGGGAGACGGAATGGATGTGAGAGGAAGCTGAGTTTACAAAAAGGACCAATAAAGGCTAGAGCACCAATGATTGAGGTGGGGGAGGGGGTGGAAGGGGAGAAGGAGCTGACATGACAATCGAAGAGAGAGAGAGAGAGAGAGAGAGAGAGAGAGAGTCGAGTATAAATATGTCTGACCAAACCAATATCCGCACTGTAATCTCCCGCCTGTCGTTCTCCTCTTTCTTCTCCCTCCTCCCCCCCCCTTCATTTCCCATCCCATTTTTCCTCCTTCTTATCCTCCTCCTCCTCCTCCTCCTCCTCCCATATCCACGTAGCAGCTTACTTCTTTTGGCCATTCTCATAATTATTAATACTATTGTTGTTTCTTGCTCAGCATTTCATAGTTTTTTCCCTTCATATTTCTTTAATAACTACTGGTATCTGTTTTTCCGACCGTCACTGTCCGTATCTGCCAAAATATTTTTCATTTGCGGTATATCCACTTTTCCTGTTTGTCTCACCATTTTTGACTAAGCTGCATTTATTCAGCCAGTCCAGCCTTTCAAAATATTCAGATTTTTCTTCCTCCCACACCTATAATTTTCTCCATTCGCCTACAGTTGTTCTATTTACTATTTACACTTACAACATTACTATTGCCTGTCCTTCTCCATTATCATAATTTTCTTCCTTCTTCCTTCACCAGTCTCTTAAATAAACTTCTTCACCTTTCCACAGTTGTCCCACCCGGCTCTTCGATTTAAGGATATTATTTTTCTCATCACCTACCTCCACTCTCTGTTTTTCTTATCTTTCGACATTGTCTATCTATCTATCTATTGCCAGATGCCTTAACTGTCTATCTATCTATCTATTGCCAGATGCCCCCGTGAGGGGTGGCCACAAACAAGTCGCCTCCATGTCGCCCTGTCCCCCACCATTTCATTGCCCTGCTCCCAGCTCACACCCTCCTCTCTCATATACCTCTCTGCTCCATCCCTCCATCTCATCCTTGGCCTCCCCCTCCCTCTCTCCCCCTCTATCCCACATTCGACATTGCCCTACTTAATATTTCTCATTACATTCCCCGATGTAAAAAGTAGACATCAGTGGATCACATACACTATAATCCTGTGTGTGTGTGTGTGTATGTGTGTGTGTGTGTGTGTGTGTGTGTGTGTGTGTGTGTGTGTGTGTGTGTGTGTGTGTGTGTGTGTGTGTGTGTGTGTGTGTGTGTGTTGCAGCCAAAACTGAAAAGCAATTATTTTGATGTAACTTGGTAGGATGGCTGGAATGAGGTTCCAGAAGGGCCAGTTTCAATTTCATATACACTGATATTTTCTGAAGTGTTATTTTGAGCCCTAATAATTGTCCACAGTGGTGTTATATTACAGGGTATTTCCGTGGAGTTTCCTGCTACACTACAATAATGGCTCTCATTTGGACAAGTGCTTCGACTCATAAATCGATTTATGGACGCAAAGTGAAGCGCTGTTATGAAACAGTTCTCATTTAGGAAGTGCTAAGCATCGAAACAGCTATTCGTCGATTTCGAGTATCAGGAGGTGCACTTGAAATACGGCCTTCATTAGAACACACTGTACAGTCGTGGCCATAAATAATCACCTACCTTCCTGTACCCCGTGCCTCAGGCTGGCTCGTTTATGCGCGGCAGGTCACACTGGACTAAGAGGGGCGGAGAGGGAGGGGCCAGAGAGAGAAGGGCAGGTGGTTGGAGGGGACGAGCGATGGTGCTGGGGTGGAGTGAGGGAGGGTAGGTAGGGGAGGGTGAATGATATGTGAAGTTGTGGCCACATAATTTGTCTATTTTCTTTCATTCAGGGCATTATATGAAGGAGTTGATATTCGGTAGATAAAGCTACATTACACCTTGTATAGCGGCATCAGATAACAAACTTTAGATAGGTGGTGATATCAAGGGCTGGCTCGTGAGAGAAATATACTGATGTGACAGATCAAATATCAATGCAGAGCCATCGAGATTGAGTAGGCCCAGATTGTCAACGTATGTTAGCCAGAGAACGAAAGGACACGGGCCCGTCTCCTACAGCACACCAAGGACGAGTGGGGGCTGTTCAGACGAAACCAGCAAATCATCAACAACATTGTTTCCCCACTGCCGCGAAGGTTGCATGAGGGTTTTAAGGCATGAGGCCACTGAACTACTTACTAAGGCGTTCTTGGTTGCTTTGGCTTGACCAGTGTCGATAAACATTGATAAAGATATATTTTGGGGAGTTTGGGTAGGATTTTGTTTGATTTTCCCTCTAACAGATTATGAGAGATATCGTTATCATAACCAACCATGAGCACAGACATCAAATTTATTTACCTTTTATGCACAATTATTTTAAATAGCCTTTTCATATAGATATGACATTAAATAATTATTGAATTGATATGATGGTGACTGTCTAGAGGGAGTGTATACGGCAAGGGTGGTCATATTTACTGTGGACAAAGTCATGTCAAAGGTTGTATATATTATTTAGTTCCAAAAATTAATTGCATGTAAGGGTAGAGGACGTTTCTTACACAAACATTACGGAAGTCAAAGCCATCCAGATTCCATTCTGCGTCCGAAGAAAAAATAAACGGAGAACCACAAATATCTGGCCCCGCACTAATGTTTGATCTGTCACGTCAGTATACTTCTCTCACGAGCCAGCCCCTCGATATCACCACCTACAGTATCTAAAGCTTGTTATATAACGCCGCTACACAAGGTATAATGTAGCTTTATCTTCCGAAAATTAACTCCTTTATATCATGCCCTGAATGAAAGAAAATAGACAAATTATGTGGCCATGGTTTCGCATTTCATTCTCCCTCCCCTACCTACCCTCCCTCCCCTCTCTCACTCCACATCAGCACCATCGCTCGTCCCCCCCATCCACCTTCCCTTCTCCCTCTGGCCTCTCCCTCTCCGTCCCTCTTACCCCACCGTGACTTGCTGCGCATAAGCGAGCCAGTCAGAGGCACGGGGTTCAGGAGGATAGGTGATTATTTATGGCCACCACTGTGCATGGTCTAGGGCAAATAGAACCTAATATACTATCATCATCCTACCCCCTGGGGGTAGGGTTTTTTTTTTTTTCAAGAATACTCCCCTAGTATCCCTGCTTGTCGTAAAAGGCGACTAAAAGGGTTGGCGGAGGGTTAGTGCCCCTCCCCGGAAAACAACTATCTAAAAAAAAAAAACAACAATAAGCCTCGGACAAGGACTGACCAAACGATGACGACCAAGGACCGGACAAAGGACATGGTTACTGGAACCTGGAATGTAAGGGGAGCGAATGATGAGGTGAAAGAGAGAGAGATTGTTCAGGTGCTTGAGGGTGCGAAAGTGGATGTATGTGGAATAACTGAAACAAAATTGAGAGGAGAAAATGTGAGAGAATGGGAGTATGGATGGGGTATATGTGCAGGAGTAGGTGAGAATGAGAGGACAAAGGAAGGAGTATGTATAGTTGTGAGTAAAAGATGGAAGAGGAGCATAAGACAGTATGGATCAGCTGGGTCAAGGATTGTGTGGGTAAAGTTGAAAGTTGGAATACAAATGTGGGCGATTGTGTGTGTGTATGCGCCAACGCAAGATCGTGCAAGAAGAGTGAGAGAAGAGTTCTGGACAAATGTAGAAGTGTGCATGGATAAGTTTGGAAGGAATGAGAGAGTGTTTTTGATTGGTGATATGAATGGTAAAGTTGGGAATGTGAAGGTGAATGGAATAGTTGGTGAGTGGGGTGTGCCTGCTGAGATAGATGAGAATGGGAGTGCGTTAGTGGACATTTGTGCTGGGAGGGGGTTGGTGATAGCCAATACCCTCTTCAGGCATAAAATGATCCACAGGTATACATGGCGAGTGATGAGAAGGGTGGGTGGTGAACTGAATGAAAGGAAGGCAATGATTGATTATGTGTGTGTGGATGAAAGGATGCGAGAATGTGTAATGGATGCAAGAGTTTATAGATGTTGGGGGAGTGGACTTTCTGACCACTACTTGGTGGTGGCAAGAATTAGAATTCAAGTAAGATGCAGGAATAGAAGAAGGGAAAGACGAGAGGAAGGAGTAGTTGTAAGGAGAGTTGAAAGGTTACAAGAGGATGAGAAAATGGCAGGGTATAAGAGAGAAGTGGAGGAACGATTGGGCAAATATGAATTGGAGCAGATGGGAGACGTGGAAGGTGTGTGTAGGACATTTGCAGAAGAAATATGTGCAGCATGTGATGTGGTGTGTGGAAGGAAGAGAAGACGGAGGGGGGTGCAAGGAACAGCGTGGTGTACTGAAGAGGTGAAACAGGCTGTGGCACAAAAGAAGAAAGCATACAATGAATGGATGAGAAATAGGGTCGTGGAAGAAGTTGAGAGGCGGAAGAGAGAGTTATATGTAGAAAGAAAGAGAGAGGTGAAAAGATTAGTAAGAGAGAGTAAGAAGAGAGTGGATGAGGAATTTGGAAGGAATTTGAGTGTAAAGTGGAGGGACTGTAAGAAAATGTTCTGGAAAGAGGTGAAAAGAGTAAGACAGGGTGGAAGTGAAGTTAGCAGGGGAGTGAAAGATAAAAATGGTAGATTACTAGTGGAGAAGGGAGAAAATGTGAGCAGATGGAGAGAACACTTTAAGGATTTGTTGAACGTAGAGGATGGAAGTAATGCGAGTATAAGTGGCTGGGGAAT
Source organism: Coenobita brevimanus (assembly GCF_032717465.1). Taxonomy (NCBI): domain Eukaryota; kingdom Metazoa; phylum Arthropoda; class Malacostraca; order Decapoda; family Coenobitidae; genus Coenobita; species Coenobita brevimanus. Next base: position 1,135,167 of record NC_137057.1, read on the forward strand.
GGCTGGGAGAAGGAGAGAGGTGAGAAGACAGGAAGAAATCAGTAGGATAGAAGTTGTGGAAGCAATGAAGAAAGTTAAATCGGGGAAAGCCCCAGGAATTGATGGAGTGTGTGGTGAAATGCTGAAGCATGAGGGAGAGATAGTAGTAGAATGGATGTGGAAGATGTGCAGATTGGCCTGGGATGCAGGTAGAGTCCCGGAGGATTGGAAGTCAGGTATAGTTATTCCCTTGTACAAAGGAAAAGGGGAAAAAGAAGTGTGTGGTAATCATAGGGGCATTTGTCTTCTTAGTATAATAGGAAAAGTGTATGGTAGGATACTTATTGACAGAGTTAGAGAAAGAACAGAGAAATTAGTTGGAGAAGAACAGGGAGGCTTTAGGAAGGGAAGAGATTGTGTAGATCAGATATTCATTCTTAGATCTTTAGTGGAAAAGTTTCTAGAGAAGGGAAAGAAGTTGTATGCGGCTTTCATGGATTTGGAGAAAGCATATAACAGGGTGGATAGACATGGATTGTGGAAAGTGTTAAGAATATATGGAGTAGATGGGAAGTTGTTGAATGCTGTGAAGAGTATGTACGATGGTGCGAAGGCTGCAGTGCGTGTGGATGGTGAACTAAGTGAATTTTTCTCTTTGAAAGTTGGTTTGAAACTGGGATGTGTCATGTCTCCATGGTTGTTCAATCTGTACATGGATGGGGTAATAAAAGAGGTACAAGGTAGGGTAGTGGATGTTGGAGTGGCCGTGGTGAGAGAGGATAGTGTTTGGAAACTCCCTGTACTGTTGTTTGCAGATGATACTGTGTTGTTGAGTGAAGACGAAGGGGAGCTGCAAGGCTTGGTGGATGAGTTTGGAAGAGTGTGTAAGAAACGGAATCTAAAGGTGAATGTAGGGAAGAGTAAAGTGATGGTCTTTGAGAGAGGTGAAGTCAGTGAATGTACATCGAGGTTGGATGGTGAGCCTGTGGAGTCACATGGAGAGACAGGCTGACGAATGAGGATATAAAGGAGCGTTATGGTGTTGATGTGGATGTGATAGGAAGAGTTATGAGGAACACACTGAGGTGGTTTGGCCATGTGGAGAGGATGGAGGGTGAAAGACTGACGAAGAGAGTGTATGTGAGTGAGGTGGAGGGGGGAAGAGGGAGGGGGAGGCCGAGGATGAGATGGAGGGATGGGGTGGAGAGGTATATGAGAGAGGGGTGTGTGAGGTGGGAGCAGGGCAGTGAAATGGCGGGGGACAGGGCGACTTGGAGGCGATTTGTTTGTGGCCACCCCAAACGGGATTGAGGCGTCTGGCAATAGATAGATAGATCCTGTGTGTGTGTGTGTGTGTGTGTGTGTGTGTGTAGTGAAGCCAAAGTGGAAAAAGAATGTTGATGAAACTTGGCATAATAGTTGAAATTCGGTCTCAAATGGGCCGGTTTCAGTTTCATGTCAATTAATATTCTCCTAAGGGATGTTTTGGACTCAAATAATTTTCGCCATTGATGTTACAATACATGCATGCGCCAGAGGAGGCGGAGCATTTACATATCTACAATCTGATGTCTATTACTTTATTTGTACTACGAAAAGACGATTTAATTCAGCAGAAAATGGTGTAGACGTGGTGGCGGTGGTGGCAGTAGCTATGGCAATGATGGTGGTGGTGGTAACTGTTATGTTGGCGGTGGTGGTAGCTGTTATGGCGACGGTGGTAGGTGTGATGATGGTGGTAATGGTGGCAGCTATGGTGGTGGTGATGGTGATGCTCATGGTAGATGTGATGATAATGGTGGCGGTGCTGCTGTTCATGGTTGCTGTGATGATTGTGATGGTGGTAGCTGTGGTGGTGGTGTTGATGGTAGGTATTCAGAAACGGGTCTCATTTGGCCATGCACTTACTCCAAAGGGAACCTTAGTTGAAACGACTCTAATCTGGGCAAGTGGTGAGCGGCCCCGCGAGGCTCATTCAGTGTCTATAACAAAGGAAACATGTATCGTGGGTTTACACCAAATATCATAACTTTACTGATCTTGGTCTGGTCTGATCACATATATACTACACAATAATGCCCTTGTAATTTTTCTAAAAGGCAAATGGAAATAAACTTCAACGTGTCCAAAGCAAATGATGGAGATGACATGTCTCGACATTAGACTTTTGTTTTCTGAGGATACTCTTTATTAGCGATGCCGTAGGTATTTTGATGGAGTCAGTTTCCTTGTATGTGTCTATGCATCTCTGTGTAAATGCTTTTTATATACAGTTGATTCTGCGAATAGGTTTATTAGCTCATTCCCTTGGCCGTAGAAGTCTATTTATGTACCATACAACTCCACATGTTACCACTCCGGCGCTAACATCAACTTTCATATTGAATGCATGCTAGGACTGTCTCATACAGGACCAGTGTATTGGTATTAGCGGAGGTGTGTTAACATGTTGGCGGATCTCATGGTAGATCAGTAAAGTCTTACGCTATTCCTTGCCTCAACCGGGAATCGAACTCGCGTCCATTAGGACAGCTGACCACCTCTCTCCCGATTCGACCATCACTACACTCATTTTTTTTTTTTTTTTTTTTTTTTTTTTTTTTTTTTAAATCGAGGAGAAGATGCACTTGACAGATTGGTGATTCTGGCTGAATGCAGCATTACTTCATAATCTAGCATTATTAACTGACAACATATATCTGAAAGGGAAATTTAGGTTAGGTAATATTTTTTGGACATGTTGCATTCAGCCAATCGTCATCAACCTGTCAAGTGCATCTTCGCCTCGATAAAAAAAAAAAAAAAAAAAAAAAAAAAACGGAGTATAAGTATCACAAGAATGTCTTGTCGTATACGAATTATAACTGGCACATTGTGGGTACGGGAATTAGTAACTGTTTTAGTATTGTTTTTTCAAAGTTCAGCGTCACGGGTCAAGGTCTAAGTTTTGTTGCGGTGTCGCAAATGCTCTCTAAGCACTTTTACTCGTAATCAAGGTAAATTTACATTTACTCGAGAGAGGAAGAATAACGTGAAATAACAGAGGTGTGTAAATGGACAAAGGATATAAATACAGGCAATAACAATAAAGTACCGGTGATAAGTAGCCGGACACTGAACAAATAAGGACTAAAGACATATATTATTCAGAAGAGAACCAGGTAAGTAATTCTTTAATGATATTGCAAAATACTATTCGCTTATGATACCTTACTGCGTAGTGCCTTACGTCTTCGGTGAAGGCTGTAAGAATAATCTTGATGAAAATTATGCGTAATGCAAGCGGAAACAGGGCTGGAAACTTGTCGGTGATTAAGTTGTGGTAAGGCCAAGGTTTACTGGCAGTGAATTAGCACTCGGTATTATGAAATAAGTAATATGAGAGATTACTTACTATGAAGCGTTTTATTATATCAAATCATTCGATCACTGATATGACAAACCTATGGCTTTTCATAATCCAAAAACTGATTATCCAATGGAATGTGTTTTTAATTTTACTAATTAATGTGCATTTTTTATTACATTATTTTCCACACTGTATGAAATTCTTTAGTTATTCATGTTGAGTAGGGAGGAGTGTGTGCAAGTGTGTTCTGGGCGTAGTCTTCTGTTTCTCAGTACTTTTCGAAATTACTTAGTTGGTTGCACATTTAAATTATTAATAAGAGTAATCTCTCAGGGGACAATGAATCTACTGCAGCATCTTTCAAAGTCAGTTATATATTTCTTTCATTTACCTTTCCCAGAATAGGTTGCTAGTGAAAAATTTGCAAGATAGCCAGTACTCTGTATCTGTGAAACTGTAACAGCGAAATGACTGATTGTCCATTGGTCATTCATCAACACTCATCTCACCCTAGCTCCCTCCTTCCTCTCTGCCTTCCTTCTACTATCCTCTCTCCATCGCCCTCTCCCTCCTCCAGCCAGCAATACCTTTTGTTTATCATCGAGACAGTAAGTACACCGGCGGTAGATTTGTGTCGAGTACATGGTGGGAGAGGGAGAGGAAAGTATATGTTCAGAGATAAAGGTAGAAGAGAGAGGGTGATGGGAGGGGAGGAGGAAAGGGAGAGCTCGAAGAGTGGAAATCCAAGGAGGAGGAAAGAGGAAAAGGAGAGGACACGACGGAAAAATATGCAGTAGGACAGAAAATGCAGAATATTAGAAAGAGAAGAGGAAGGGGAGGAGTAAAAATTCTTGGTAGAAAAGAACCGTATGTGGGGAATAAAGAAGTGGAAAGAAGGAGGAACTGTAAAAAGAAAAGGATGTCGAGGAGCTATGGCTGTATACTGTAGGGCTGTATACTGTAGCAGGTGAAAATGGCTGATGATAATGATACTGTGCATGGCAGGAAAGAAAGGGGTTAAGCACTGGATTTATGAAGGGAAAGAAGCTGGGTTGATGAAGTAAGAGGAAAAAGAGAAATATGAAATAAGATCTAAGGTAAGGTGAAAAGAGGATAGAAGGATAATGACAGTCTAAGGTGAAGTAAAATATAGGGTAATTGTAGAATCATACTGTTAAATTTAAATCAGCTGAAAAGAAGCAAAAGAAGCTGATATAAATGAAATGGTTTCCAAAGCGAAGAATGAAAACTGTAAGAGATGACATGGAAGTCACAGAGGGACAAGGAAAAAAATGAAAGTCAGCGTAAGACAACAATGAACTTACAAATTTCATAGTTAGGAGAGAGAGAGAGAGAGAGAGAGAGAGAGAGAGAGAGAGAGAGAAAGAGGAATTATTACAAAACTCATTGCTTATTCCTTTCAGTCGGATGAAATCTTGGTATAATGTTTGGGACGGAGAAGCGGGCAAGATCATACAAGTTAAAATGAATGATATACGTGAAGGGGAAAGAATCTAACCCTATGCTTGGATATAAGTGGTGACCTACTGTGCACGATGATCATCGTGACTGTAAAATGCCGTTAAACTTAAGGAAGAAGACAGAATGTAGATGAAAGATAAGTATACAACATAGACTTCAGTGTCTTGATTGGTAGAGGGGTTTGTTTATTGTTCCCTACACATAACTACATGAAGTTAGTCCTTGTGTTAGATTCAGGAGAATGCACATAATACAGACCAACTCACTACTTGCGTCAAACAGTTTCCTGACCACTGATATAAACATAATGATATTTCCAAATCTTCCCAAGAACTGTATAAATTTTGATTAACTTTATTCAGCGGATCGGACGTCTAGAAAATTTAAGAACTGAATAATTTACGTATGTTTCTTTTCATGCTCCATTTGAGAGGCCCAGAGAGACGGTGTGGTGTATGAAAGGTCTTTACGTACCACGAATCTCTTTTGGTTTATTTTATTTACCTTTGATTAGCTCTCAGTATATAGCTAACTGAGGAAAAATGAACCAGCAAGGATTTGCTTGTTGGATAGTGTAGTATAATTTCAGTGTGTTGAATGAGGTTTCACTTAGTTAATTACGTAAATTTCGATCTTGAACTGATTAAGGGATTTATAGTGCTAGGCAACAAAGACAATACAACACTACTTCAAAGCAAAAATTTATGATTAGCAGTGGAATAGAAACGAGGAAGCAGACGTTAAAATAGTTTTGGCATGGAAGCCATCTTGGCGTTGAAGTGGTCTTAGTGTTGAAGTAGTCCTGGAGTTATAGTGGCATGGCGTTGAATAGGCCTTAGTATAGAAGTGATCTTGGCGTTTAAGTAGTCTTGGCAATGAAGTGGTCCTGGGGTTTCGCCTTGGTGCTGAAGTGATCTTGGCGTTGGAGTGGCTTGCTATTAAACTGCCTTTGCGTTGAAGTGGCTTGGCGTTGAAGAGGATTGGCATTGAAACGGCTTGGCGTTAAGGTCACTTGACGATGAAGTGGCTTCACGATGAAGTGTCTAGACTGGTCAGTTGGCTGAAAGACTTGACGCAGGAAGGGAAGTTGGGTTGACGTCATTAGGAGGTCCTTAAGCCATTCATGCCACGAAGCCAAAAGATAGGAGCATATGGAAAATTAAAGGTTGGAAGAAACACGGAAATATCAAGAAGAGAGGCAGGACGGAAGAAAAGACAAGGATATCAAGAACAAAAAACGAAACAAGAAGGCCCACATTAGTGGAGTCTTAGGAAAAGCAGGGGTAGTGGGGACGTATTCTTTCCCCTCCCCCCTACGGGATTTCGATCTTGAAATATTGACTATTTGTTTGGGTACAGCATTAACAGTACACAAATGACTTTTTGGATAAGAAGAGTTGGAAGAATATATCAACTTGTTCTCAGTGGCCATCCAGGGTTACCGGAAAAAAAGGAACATGATTCCACATAACTGTCCCTAATACACTCCTCCATCTTAACTGTTCATCTCGTCCTTTCTCCTCGTATCTTCATTAAACAAACATGAAACTTAAAACATCTCAGTCTCACTGATCTTGATGCATCCCCAATTATTACCAGGCTGGAAATATGATATGGCACCGTGTCCTTTTCACTCCAAAAATACCATATGAAAAGAGACGCACGTGAATCATAAAATCCAAACTCTCCCACTGCTCCTCCCGCCACTCTTGGACGCCCACCCTTGTATAAGCATAGGCTGAAATACGGTATGTCTCCTAACTACCGTCTCCCCCTCTCTAAAACTGCTGAATAAAGACACCACTGCTGGAGATGGCCCGGAAAAATGTTCGGTCCCCAATATCTTGCCTCCCAGTCTGGGTAAATCTGGACATTGATCCGAGTCCACAAAATTGCTGAGGGCAGTAGATGGCGGGAAACAAAGAGTGGAAGGGAAGTAAAGAAAAAAATGGTTAAGAAGAAGGGAACAGAAAGCTAATAGACAAAAATATGGTGTAAAATGAGACGAGCAATCACATAAAACAGAGAGAAGGACAAGGAAAGTAGAGCGAAACTATATTAAAACACACACACACACACACACACACACACACACACACACACACACACACACAATACAAGAAACAAAATAGGCATGGGAAAAAGCTGAGAGGAGGAATGCGAATTCTAAGAGAGTGTCCAGAAAAAAAGTAGACATTATGAAAGAGAAAAATGTAAGGGGGAGAAATTTGATCAAAAAATTTTAATGCTGGAAAAGTTCAGTGCCACGACATAATGTTGTTGATGTTGTTGTTGCTGTTATTGTTGGTGTTGGTGGTGGTGGTGGTGGTGGCGGTGATGATGGTGATGGCGGTGGTGGTGGTTGTGGTGGTGTCCTGGGCCCATCTACACGTGAACCTGGAGGACTGCGGGCTGATCTATAATTTTACCGAGTGACGGGAAAGGAGTTGAGGGACGCTTGTATATCCTGGCAGAGGAGACACCTAGATATCTCGATTCCATCACGTGAAGGCGTCCCACAGCAGCAGCAGAGAAAGAAAGCGTAATGTTAAAAAAAAAAAAAAAAAAAGCTGAAGCGTAGAAATGGAGTCTGTATCGGAGAAACAACTGAAGTGTTTTTATCCCCGAAATATATTGTGCCTTTAAATAAAAAGCTGCCAATAGGAGGGGAGTGGTGACATATTTTACTGTATGATATATGTAAAAAGAAAAGAAAATATATATATATATACTTAGAGAGAACAACAGAAAAACAAATGTACAGCGAATGATGGAACAGATGCTGAATAGAATAAAAAGCAACAAAATAAAAATGATATAAGCCTAACAAAGCAGGTAACATGGACTACCCGGACAACGAGGCTTTTTTTTTTTTTTTTTTTTTTTTTTTTTTTTTTTAACTCATCGTGTTCATATTTCGCACATGAAAATCACTGTCAGGGGAAATGACAAGGGACGGCTGAAAGTAAAAGAGTAAAAACAAAATGCTAGATCAATCTAGGAAGAAGTTAGATAACCTCTGGTTGAGAGATAATTAACTCAGATCCTTCTTTGGCCTTGCAGATTAATATGTAAATAAATAAAATAAACAAATACAGAACCCTATAAATAAATAACCAGTAAATTAAAAGGCGCAGTTTTCTTCCTGAGCGTGACATGAAGCGCCAAGAGTCGTGTTTACAGACGCAGGTTTGCAGAATGCAATGACTAGTAGGTTGGCAAGATTATGTTAGTTTCCTTATATGAGGATGAAGTACCTTAATGGCAGAAAGGACATTGACTTGATGTAATCATCATTATTTACTGCGCACTTCTAAAAATGGTTGAATCTTTTCTATAGAAAAACACTACAATTCAAGAACATGAATGTCTGTATGCTTGCAGTCGAAACTGACAAAAAATTACACGGCTCGTAACATCCTAACTTTTCGTGAAAAATGGGTTCTGTCAAGAACGTGCAACATGGAACCAGCCCCCCTTGTATCGGTGTATAGAGATAATAACTTAACCGCTAACTACCTGTGCAGCAAAATCAATTCCAACGAGGTGGAAGAGAGGGCGTGGGGCGGTAGCAAATAGGGCATACTTCTCTTATTAGTATTAAAAAGAGAGAGAGAGAGAGAGAGAGAGAGTGTAATCACAAGCATTAACCTGAAAAGTTTCTTCCTCCACACATTTTTAATACTGTGTTAATATTCTAGGTAGATGAATCAGTCATGACGAGAGCCAATCTGGTATGTTTGAGTTAACGTCACTCACGAAACACACTTGGGAAGCCCTTTGTGCCCTTTGTGTGCCCGCAGCTGAGACAGAAAAAAAAAAAAAAATAGGGCTGGCATCTTTTATGAATCTGACAAAGCAGAGACGAACCTAAGCACAATAAAAACGAAGAGGGTGGGGAGGTAGTGTAGACAAGAATGAAACCAAAGAGGGAGGGAGGAAAGATTTTTATACCGATGAGTAACCAAAGATGAGAGATATGATGGGATACAAAGAGAGACTAAGGGATATAAGATAGGGAAGGAAGCCTTAGTGAGAAAAGGAGAGGAATGAATAGAAGCGAGTTCAAGAGAAACGAAATGGATAATATCGCTAGATGGACAGTTTGTGAGAAGTAAAGATACATGGAACATTGAAGGTAAAAAGTATAATTGAACAAAAGAAGAATATGAATATATGAGCTGTGAAGAAGGCAAAAACTAAAAAGAATAACAATAATGTAAGTCGGAATAGAGGCAGAGAGAAAGTGGAATAAGGAAAGGGAAAGGAGATGAAAATATTTTCATCTCCTTTCCCTTAATTCGCAAGCAGGAAATGAGGTGTAGAGGAGGAAGAATGGATAAATGAAATGCATGACAGCCATGAAAAGATAATGAAGATAAGCTGAATACAAACAGGAGCACGACAAGAGAAGGAACGATGGCAGGAAGTGGGGGAAACTGAATCCTAGGCAGAAATGTTGGGAATTCTGTTGTGGAAAAATGTATGGAAAATAACAGTAGAAGAAGTGCTGAAAGTTTTTGATGACAGACAATGATGGAAAAAAATTCATGAAATATGAAATAGCATATGAAAGTAAAGAAAAATGGAAGAAAAAATAACCGCAAGAAAATGAAAACAGACTGAGAATAATAATATATATATAATGTAAACAAAATATTAGAATTATGAAAAAAAGCTAACAAGCCTACTCAAGTAACCTTTCACTAAGATGGTCAGTAAACAGCAAATAGCCTCACACCCTCCCATGTAATGTCAAAGATTATTAGTTCTTCTGACTACTCATCTGAAGCGACAACATGGACTGATGAACCGCTATATAAAATTACGTCTTCTTTTTATGGTTCATTTTTCCACCACCAGGCAATAGTACTGAGTTAGATGGAGACCTCATATAGTAAATCCATTAATGAAGGCTGTATGCGACATCCAGAGTTCCAAAAAGAGTCACCAAACCTGGAAAAAAGATTCTGGCCTCGGAAAGTTTGCCGCGGATATTGGGTCATTGCAATGGAAGGAATAGGGGAAATAAGCTGCATTTTTTTATTACTAGTTTGGGTAGATAAAACTTCTATTGATCTCTCAGCCCCAGGGGAATATCCCTGTCTATATAAAAATTATGTGGTAGCAGTCATGATAAAGTATATATACGGTATAAGATGTCATTCTAGTGCAAGGTTTTCCAAGTGAAAGATAAGGGTAAACAGAGGGGAGAGGAAGGCATACGACAAACTTCCTGGAGGAAGATTACACACACACACACACACACACACTAGAGAGAGAGGGAGAGAGAGAGAGAGAGAGAGAGAGAGAGAGAGAGAGTAGCCGTGGCTCAGTGGGTTGGAGCGCTCCGCTCTGACCGAAGGGTTGGAGGATCGAATCCACCCAAGGGTCATTGGTAGACATCAGGAAGGGCATCTGGTCATAAAATGCTACACGCTCCAATCCAAAAGTCCTCTACCCAGGGGCAACGCCTTAGCCCTTTGGGGATACCTGGCGTAAAAACCAAAGAGAGAGAGAGAGAGAGAGAATTAATGATAGTCAATATTATATTCTTAGAGTACGAAGTAAAAGAATGATGTTCGCCTATACCCTGCTTGCCAGTGAAATGACAGGACACGTAGTTTTATCATTCCAGAATGTCGTGAGCAAAGGAGATGCTCATGATATAGAATGATGAAGTACTGGGTCGTGTGTAGTCAATGGTAATGAAATCGATTTATGAAAGATTAAGGTGCATAGGAATTTGGAGGAAGTGAATTCTGAGGATAATGTTGACAGAACAAAAGCTTAGTTTAGGATATATGTTTTATGTTTTCTCATTTGTGAATGTTGAAGAAATTGATGTGGTGGACGGTGAAGAAAGCAAGTGGAAGACTTAATAAAGCTTTGCTATTTTACCCGACATTATATACATTCGCGCCACTGTTTATCAGGCCTGTTTACTTTACAGTTCATGTTCCTCTGTCTTTTACCCCTCCGTCTTTTTTTTCCATTTTCCTATGTTCATTCACACATATCTAGGATTTCCTTCTATCTCCTTTCCCATTCATTTTACTTTTCTTCACCTACTTCTTGTGTTCTTTCTGTTCTCTCATCCGTATCTTATATTCCTTTTCCTCCTTCTCACCTAACCAAAATTTTTTACTTTCTTCAGCATATTCCAACACATTTATCTAATTCCTTGATTCTGCTCTCTACTTACTGATCTGCTTTAATTCAGTTCCCCCATCTCATCCTCCTTTCCCTTCGTCCTTATCCAATCTTACCTCTCACCCTCACTCCTTATCCACTTGCGTCCATTTTTCCACTCTGTCCCTCATTCATATCTAATCTTCCTTTCTCCCCTTCTCTTGAAACCCGCTTTTGTTATCTTTTTTTTTTCTTGGAATCCCTTATCCATATTTACTCGTACAACATCCCCCTCCCCCTCGCTTCTTTGTTGTCCCTTCTTTCTCTTCCCTTCCCTTTATCTAATCTTACCTAATCTCGTTCTCTCCAGGTCCAATTTGTTCCTTTTTTCTTCCTATCTAATCGTCCCTCTCCTTCCTCTCTCTTCTTCGTATCAATATTCCACATAACGTGCGTTTTCTGATGCAGGATAATGGCAGAGTGGAGCGGGACACTCTAAGAATTTGCATACCACGTCTTTTTCCCTTCCTTCCATATATTTCATTCTGCATCCTTTCCTTTCAATTATCCGTCTCCCGTCATTAAACCCTTTTTTCGTTTAGTCTGTTACGATATGAACCAAATTTATTTATATTACAATTTAGTTATTACAGAAGTTAAGACATACTTTGGAATAAGAACACGTGCCAGCTTAACTATTACCTGTCAGTATCTTATCGATCGTTTGTACCATCACTGCGAGCCAACTGTTCTTAGTAACCTGTTACATTTATCTTGTGGTAACATTTATGAAATTAAAATGCGTCATAAAATCAGTTGGGTTATAGGAAACTGCCTTTAACTCCCACAAAGTCAGTCGCATCTCCTAACTTGCAGAAAAATCGCAAGGGAAGAGAAAAGCCTGTTTACATTTAACGTTCTTGCAGTGAAGGGTGAAAACAGAGCTCCTTTGCCTTGCAGATAATTCCTCTGCCCTACGGATATTAACCCATTTGGTACAACAAATATTCTAAATAGCGAAACTTAACTTTATTCTGTATGTGAGAGGCCTATTAAATCTTCCGCTGTCGCCCCAATTATAAGTATTCTACATTACTTACCGCCACAGGAAGATATTTAGCTTAGGAGAGCATTTACCTTTAACCGCGACTATAATGTTTCCATAAAAATATTCTCTTATAGATACCTGTGCTCCGTTTTCTACAAGTCTCTCTGATCTGTTTTATACGTGTGTGTGTGTGTGTGTGTGTGTGTGTGTGTGTGTGTGTGTGTGTGTGTGTGTGTGTGTGTGTGTGTGTGTGTGTGTGTGTGTGTGTGTGTGTGTGTGTGTGTGTGTGTTCCTGTTTCAATGAGTTGGAGTTGGTAGTGTGAGAGAGAGAGAGAGAGAGAGAGACAGACAGACAGACAGAGACAGAGACAGACAGACAGACAGGCAGAGACAGACAGACAGACGATCAGACAGAGATGGAAGGAGGGAATAGGGTTGGTGCAAAGTAGAGAAATAGGTCACAGTAATTGCGAGGAACAATGAAAATAGGTGATGACCGATGTGAAAATGACGGTAAAGTGTGAAAGGATAATAAAGAGAGGGAAAAAGAAAGGAAAAGTGTTATATCTGTTGGAATGTAACCCTGACTTCAGCTCAGTGGAGAAAGAATGGAATATGAAGAAGAGAATTTAGAAAGTGAGAGGGAAAGAAAACAGATAATGCAAGTGGACAATTAAGTGAGCATTTGCTATAGAGGGTAAGAGGAGGTGAACAGCGTGGTGTGAAAAAGATTTAAGAGAGTCTGGTGGGATCTGGGTGGATGCAGTCTCGATGAAGGACTAGCAACAGGGTAGAGGAATAACGGGCAGTGTGATAAAGGTTACGAGTACAACTGAAAGCGAGGTGAGAGTGACAGAACGACGTGAGAGAACTGTGCCCCCAAATTGGGCTTCAGTGAAGTGGAGGTGTGTGTGTGTGTGTGTGTGTGTGTGTGTGTGTGTGTGTGTGTGTGTGTGTGTGTGTGTGTGTGAGAGAGAGAGAGAGAGAGAGAGAGGTAGAGAGAAAGAGAAATAAACGACTTCAGACAAATCCCGTTCCCGGTCCTTGTACTTACTTCGTGAGCTTGACTAATGGGAGAATATCTTCCTGGAGAGCCTCACTACAAGACTGTCTTTTTACATCTTTCTTTTCACCTGTTGGCAGTTTTGCATAGTTTGCGAATGACACACCCGAAACGAAGGGATAAGATACTACCGCCGTGAATTCCTTCCCTCCTGGACTATAAGACGAATACAGTACCAGGTGGAGCACTCAAAGAGATGAACTCCCAGACCAGCACTTGGGCTGAGGGCCAAACATCTGACTCAGCCCTGTGGTGGATCCAGTTAAAGACGACTGAATTCAGTGTTAGTAAGTGTCCACGCGACTGGGATGGGTGTCAGCAAGAGAACAAAATGTGATAATAAAATTGGGATGGATGGCCTTACCAATGCAATAACGAAGAAAGGCTTTTAATGATACTGTAGGGATTATCACCACAGAACTGCATAGGTAAGGTAAACAGAGAAGCATATAGTCTCTTGATGAATAAACGAAAACCATATAATTGTATAAGTATTGGAAAAGTAGGAAAATCGATACTGATTACTACCAACTCAGTAATATGGCTTCTCCACTCAAAGAAACATTTCAGTTAATTGGAGAAGTTGAAAAGGGTGGTTTCTAAGATTATATGCAACATGAAGGAAACGCAGTATGAAGACAAATTACAAGACCTGAACTACCTACATTGCAAGAGAAAGAAGAAATGAGATATAGTATTGTTTTATATGTTTACTCACTGTAATGAAGGTAGTGGTGGAGATAATTATATCATAGAGAATAGTATGAGAACAAGAGGATGTGCATGCAAACTTAGGATGCCAGGGTGCTCGGATGATGCCTAAAAATTTAGTTTCCTTAATATAAGTTTAGCAAGAAAGAAATCAAGTGGTTAAACTGTGGGAAGTGATAAAATTATCCATTCAATTTTAAAAAGGTGAATAGGTGTAACGCTAAAGCAGAGTAGTAACGATTATCGATGAAACCCTGCAATATAAAGGTGAATAAAAGTGTAGGAATCCTCTTACACACAGTCACGCAAAAAAAAAAAAGAAACGAAAGAATACCGCTTCTGTGAACATTTCACGACTGCCTTTTTACATCTCTCTCTCTCTCTCTCCACCAACCTTTCCGTCCCCTTCTATCCTTGTTCATTCTTTGGCTAAGAATTTGATCACTCCTCGTTCCTCTGTCAGTTCTATCCTTCCTTCTCCATCATCCTAGTCTTTCCTACAGGGCCTTCTCTAGCAATTTTTGTCCCCCCCCCCTCCCCACCAACACCACGGGTCCATGGTCCACCACATTGCCACACCATTACTGTCTCATCATCTTACTATTCCTATGATTCACTTATTCTTCAGTAATGCATGGATAACAAACTTCAGAACCACAATGGTACACTTATTTATTTTATTAAAGAAATAGGAAAACAATATATTTTTCCATGTAAAAAGTTATAGTGCAGTTTTAACCCAATTAACGAGATCAGTGAGATAGTCCTATAACAATAAATATTTCTATAACATGTAACGAGAAGAAAGGTGTCGTGTAGTGTGTTCACTTCAATAGTTTGTATTGATATTATAAGTATTTGGTTCATCTGAAATTAGAAAACAATTGGCCTCACTGAAGCTAAATATGAAAAAAAAAAAAATGTAGAAGAACAGCATGTAGAGTCTTCCAAGTCTATGAAATAAGGTATTGTACAGTTGGCCATATATGAACCTGGGACGGGGTTGGTGCGTAGCAAGGGTCTTAATTGTTAATTATAAGTTAGACAGATAGAAAACACCTATGATTATGAAATCATCTTTACATGTAATGCCTACTCCACCATCCTTATACCTCAGTCACATCCTGAAATCTGTCTTGCATTGACGAGTTATGATTATGCACACCAACCCGGTCCCAGGTTCATACGTGGCCATCTCTGCATAGCTGCATTTTCTTAAAATGTGACACGTCTGGACTGTCTCGCTGCAGAGGCATCTGTGGTTTCAGGCTATAATAAATTATAGTCATTAAAGAAGCATAAAATGATGTTGAGGCTACCATCTCTGTATCAGGGAATCTTTCCTTCCTTATGTATCGATAAGCTTTATTTCTCCTCCATTTCATGTATTTGTCCGTCAAAACTAAACAGATTAGGGCCATAAGAAACATGTGACGATTCTTCGATACAAAATATTAGCATGACCAAGCTCTAGATCGTATGTCCGTGTGTCGTCTGCCCCTTGGGACCTTTTGTTCATTACTTTGGAGCATTCGGAGGGGTGAAAGCAGTCTTGTCTCCTGACGATATTGGCGTTAAGCAATATATAATTTTCATATGAAAAACTTTGCAGATTTCTTCAGAATATTCCAGATGAACCATTGTTTTTTAGAAAACTAAATAAAATGGGTTTCAACAAATGCTGCAGCTAAGGGCTTGTATATAAGTGATGAACGCTGTCATATCCCAGTGTGATTTTCTAGTTTCTGGTATATAACTGTTTTACTGCATTTATCGTACTAAAGCTTATCTAGGAAATTAGAATAACTACTGAAGAATAATATAATGAAGAGCTTAAGTAGGCCACAATGTATCATAACTATCAAGTGAGAGATTTTAGAAAATATGCGACTTCTTGTTTCAGCAGGGTTGGACTACTGAGCTCTATAGTATGGAGAGGCTATCTGCCGCGAGCGTGTGGTTTTGGCCGCCATATTGAAACACCTACACTCGTCGCTTATAACACAAAAACATGTATGGATTGTGACTTTTTTTTTTTTTTTTTTTTTTTTTTTTTTTAGCCTAGTCCAACGAATTATGTGGGGTACATTTAGCCAGTGAGTATAAAACAACGCCATGGGTTGTTGCAGTGCAGAATCTACCCTTTACGGCACTAAGGCAGAGGAAGGTAATGGAAGAAAGGGAAAAGATAGTGTGGTATTAACGATGAAATGATAGTAATGTTGAAGCTGTTTTACATCGAAGTAATGGTGTTGAAATGGTGTGGGAAGTCCTTAGACTATTCATGTCATGAAACCGAATGTCCAGATTGATAAAGGCCGGAAGAAACATGGAAATATCTACAAGAGTGTGGACAAAAGAGAAGAGGACATGGAAAGAAAGACTGGAGTGGCCTCATTCATGCAGGGATACTGGGGAAGAATCTTCCTGCCCCACCCCAGGGGGCAGTAATGTTATAGAATTACCAACAAGATATATTCCTTACTTGTGAAATGTAACGCCATCTCTCTTCGATGAATTCCTGTGCCCATTTTTGTATCCGTAAGCCGCACAGTGGACCATGGCACTATTTTTCCGGAATCATCAGCTGCTTTCAAAAACCCACAGAGCAGCTCAGTACAAAAACGCGGGCATCAGGCGTGGTGTAACATGGCTGCTGCTACACCAACGCCGCCCTGGCGGCGGCTACATAAATTACGCGGTGTTACCCATGAGAAAGCCTCTCCATGCTGTAGAGCTCAGTGGGGTAGATCAACTGCCATACTGAACTAGTTGACGATCACCCGCAACTCTGTAGTTAGTGACATCGGCTAACTTATTACCCAGTCCCCACTTTCACTGCATTGATTAGAAGTGCGGGGGAGATTAAAATTTGTGAGGAACAGCTGAAAGGGTGCAAAGTACCTAATATAACACAAGAATAAGATAACCCAATATATTGATGCATACTATACATTATTTATAATCCACATCACTATACACTTGTAACACTCCTGTATTATTTTTAGGCTACCTGGGGACTTAAATAAATACCTTTTAATTGGAGGGTTAATGAACCAGACTCCTCAGTGCAAATATTCCAAGCCAGTTTCAATATATTTTAATTATTCTATCCTCATTTACCGGTATTACTTCATTATTTTTTATCTGAAAAAAAAAAAAAGTATTACTCGAATTATTGGGGTCATTTTATTTATAGATATTATGTGTGTGTGTTGTATATATATAATATAAACTCGATAGTGGCAGACTGACGTCATCTCATTGCAGAAAATGTGGAAGGGCTCCCACTGGCATATATATATATATATATCATTTGAGCGAGCCCCCCCTCCAGATGGTGGCGCCCTAGGCGACCGCCTATATGGCCTATGCCAAAAGCCGGCCCTGGTCTTTCCATTTTTCTTCTCTCACACTTTCCTTGTCTAACTTTTTCACCGTCATGTCACCATTTATACTACGTTCCATAAGACAGTTTTACTTTCCTTTGGAACTACTAACTGTAATGTAGGAGTAGCTTAATATTTATGTAGCTATTAAGCTTGTTGACTTTTTTCCATTCTGACAAACGGACAAACCCTTTTTTGACATTTTTTTTTTTTTTTTCCTTATGAGAGGGTTAGGAATTATTTCCGTTCAGCATCCTTAGGCCAGGAAATCCTTCTTCACTTGAATAAAATAACCTGGTAGCATCAAGACTGAATTAAAAATCACATTCATTCTGAAGTAGTTAACGCCTTCAGCCTACAGCTGTTCAATTCCAACTGTTACAGATTTTTATGAATGGAGGACACCTGTAATTCGGTGTATGGAGTATTTGTTTATTCATTTCTTTTTCTTTTTTCTGTTCAGTTATCTAAAAAAAAATGGTCTTTCCAAAACTGTTTATATTATCTTGTGGTGGTCATAATAACAAAGGACGTCCTCAGGCTAATGTGAGTAACCATTCTCTTCCATCGTACTGTAGGTCTACTGCAGTACTTATACCTATTCTCACTCTTCTTTGACAAAATTTAGGAAAATTTAAGGACTAGGCAAAAATATTTTAAGAAATCTGTTTCTCACGAAAAATATCTCGAGGGAAAACATGTGCATATATCAGATATGTTTTCGTTTTGTTTCCTCCTATTGGCTGAGGCTCAGCTAAACCAAATTTTTAATTTTCCACTTTCATTAAGCTTGAGAAGTTAAGTGTAATATAAAATCAAATATAGAAATACAACAAAACTGTTTTCAGTCACTACATACCACACAAAACTGGGCTTCTGCTGAACATCTCTCTGTAAGTTTGGTTAGATAAAATGAGTTAACATCGCACGAATTTATTGAGAAGGGCGGAACGACCAGGTCAGCGATACCATGAAACCGTACCAAAAAAGAATAATAAACACTGTAAGGTCATATAACACGTTTTATTAAGTAGGCCTCCTCTTCTACTATATATATATATATATATATATATATATATATATATATATATATATATATATATATATATATATATATATATATATATATATATATATATATATATATTTGTGGTAGGTAGGGGCACTCACTATCCACTCACTCGATGTAATGCTTCTCTCGGGTGTCTGCCTTTTCCTCTCCTCCATCCTTCTTTCTTTCCATCCTCTTCTGTCTTTCTTTCCTTCATTCTTTCCTCATCCTTCTGCCTACGGGTGACTTTACACTCCCTCTTCTGTCTTTCTTTCCTTCATTCTTTCCTCCTCCTCCTGCTTGTGGGTGACTACACTGAGTGACAAGCCAAATGAATTTCTGTACACCAGGAAACCATTTACTATGGTGGGTGGTAACCATATAGGCAACTTTCGGCGCCTGGTGGTTTAGTGGGTAATTATTGCACTCCAGTCGGATTGAACCGGTGAAGGTTTATATCCAAGGGAGGGTTGGGGATTATTGCTCATGTAATGCCACTCAGGGATGAGTGAGACTGGTCACTCTCATCTTAAATGTCCGGACCAACTTGCCCACCCCCGGGCTGCTACGCTCCTCATGGAGCAAGGTAGGATTGGATGATGAATGAATGAATATATATATATATATATATATATATATATAGATAGATAGATAGAAATATTGCCAGACGCCTTAATCCCCTACGGGGTGGCCACAAACAAATCGCCTCCACGTCGCTCTGTCCCCCGCCATTTCACTGCCCTACTCCCAACTCACACCTCCCTCTCCTATACCTCTCCACTCCATCCCCCTATTTCATCCTCGGCCTCCCCCTCCCTCTCCCCCCCTCCACCTCACTCACATACACACTGCTCGTCAGTCTCTCATCCTCCATCCTCTCTACATGGCCAAACCACCTTAGTGTGTTCCTCCTAACGCCTCCCACATCCACGTCCACACACACACACATACAGATACATATATATATATATATATATATATATATATATATATATATATATATATATATATATATATATATATATATATATATATATATATGTTTGTGTGTGTGTGTGTGTGTGTGTGTGTGTGTGTGTGTGTGTGAAATGAACTACAGCAACTTTGACGAATTACACACCGGACCAATGCGTATGACTAAGATATTGTTTATACCATGAAATCGTGCAAATACGTGGTGGCCAACTTTTTCGCACCACGTATCGCATCATTGTGAAATGCCCTTCCTCCATATGTGGTCTCAGCTGGTGGCATTTTTTTTTTTTAGGTAAGATTAGGCAAGTTCTGGAGGGAGAAGTCAGTTAAATAAAGTTTCAAGGCATCTCCCCCAACCCGTATGCCACTCCCAATAACCTAAAAGCACTCAGAGACGATATACCTCCACCAATACCAGTGAAATTTGTGATTTACTGCTGTAAATCCTCGTTCCTACCGGATGAATACTTTTACAGTCTAATAGAGCCAGTTAATTCTTGGGACTAACTGTGTCGTGTTACGGTCTCATAGAGCAAATGCCTCGGCAATGCCAATAGAATTCATTTATTTCTGCATCCGGATCGAGATCCACCTCAAAATCTAAACATCTTTTTCGTGACCCATTACCCACCTATTCATCAGATTTCATTGAAATTCGATACTAACTTTTTGAAACTTCATTTTTTCCACAAAGAAACATAGGTGAATACTTACTGTCTGTCCAGCTTGGGTGGTGGAGGTATCATCCAAGAGAGATTGTGCTGTGGTTTGGCCCAAGAGTGTCCTCGCCAGAACCTAAGACCAGTAGCAGATACCTGTAAATATATCCAGTAATATCCAGGGATAATCAACAGAACCTCTCCACCACTTCCCAGGCATCCTCAAGGCTCAACGTAGAAATTACCAATATTTATAACTGTTTTTCGCGTCTGAAAATATACACACACAACATATGGGCAAATGAGACCCACGGAAGCATTATCATTATCATCATCATCATGATTTACGAACGTTAAAATGGTTTTGACATTCACTTACGGTAATGAAAAAAAGATGAATTAATCATGGGTTTTTAACTCTTGAAAATAAGAACTTATCAACACTATAAACATGTGTGTCCTTCAGTCCCATGCAGAAAGTGGCTGTGCAAAGAATCTGAAAATTTGAAACGGCCTTAAAAATCTGCAGATCTGTAGATATATCTGTAAATGTGGCACCACTGTCTAGATATACTTCCCTTTGTCCTTCAGGTGTCAAAATTCCACTTCCCTGGAGCACAGTTGTCCCTCTAACCTTATTGGTCCTTCCCCGCCAGAACTGCCTCTCGCTACGAACACTTCTGTTCTCATAACGGGCTCGAACACCAGAATAGACGATGGTGTAGCATGTGTCGCCCGGTGACTGAAGTTCAAGTGGGAATGTCCAACAGTTTCACATCCATTCCGTGCGTTTGAGCTGGGTTGCGCAGTTTTGTTCTTATATTTTCTAATTCCAGTAAGAAAATATCTGCTTGGAGTAAAACGACATGTAAAGCTAGGAACACATGGAAAACAGTATGTCTTAACCCTTACATAAAAGTACTGGGTTGCTTCTGGTTAGCGAGTCCAAGTGGGGGACGGCGGGGGGGATTATTACACGAAACACTCTGTTCACTGCACACTGCAGTTCATTAACCAGGAGTTGCCCACCACGAGTGTGTGGAAGCTTAGGTGGTGTGATACTCGTAGCTGTACAGTATTATTGAGTGAGTGCGAGGCCAAGTATGCATCAGGTAAAATTTGTGCAAATTATAAATTACAAAAATATTTCATGTACAGTAGTAGTTTCTCTTTGTGACAAGCATCATATTAAACTCGCTATGCATACTCATTCACAGAGTACAGAGATATTTTTCAAGAAAAATGACTACTTCAGTATTACCGTATATTTGTGATCATTATTGAAATTCCTTGCTCTTTTCATGTAATATCCGTACTGGCATTATACTTTTTCTTATTACATTTAATTGTACTATTCATATGCTTCTCATATTTGCCCCATGCACAACACAGCGACTGTCCAGTTTAAGGGAATTTGTGAGACATGCTGGATGTCCCTACCACACGATACTTTATACCCCAAAACTTGTGTCCAAAATAGGAGCTCTCCTGAATCTCTATTCCAATACCCCTCCTTTCCTCTTTTGCCATGTGCTCATGTCACAGATTCATACATTTTCAGGCTACCCGCTGTCACGCACAGCCTGGCATTTCTCCATACATTTCACATCCTCTACATTAATGAATTTATAAGCCACCTTGCTATCAAGTCCTTCACTACGATGACGGCCGCTCGGTTATGCTGAGCTGTCGAATGATCTTTGGTACAAATAAATTCAATACCCATCTGTTCGAAAAGTTTTGCCTATGGAATGTAAAACTGTCAAGATATAGCAAGAACAAAGTATGAATTATGTCCCCTGGCTGAACGGGTTAGCAGAGCTCGTAATATCATTGTAGGGAATTCATTTATGGTCTTACATTACAATTCAAACCTCAGTTAAACCCGAATATATATAGTATGTAAATATTTTCTTGACATTAATAAATAAGAAATACAGAGAAGAGACACGCTTGGATATGTTACTCATATGTCTGAAGAACATAGATGCCACAGGTTTATAAATAAAGAGACACCGGTAAGCTTTCGAAATTGCATCCATCTAATGGACAGTTAAATTAATACGCTCATTACTGTGCTTAAACATTTTTACGCACTTTGCCCTCTATAAGCATTACGAACTTAGTAAATATGAAGGTGGGGAAGATTCTCTACCCTCGTCTTTTATCACATCCAATATATGTTAAAATGACGTTACCTCTTCTTCTCCTTTCGGCTCTCCCCTTAGGGGTCGCCATTGCGGATCACCCGTCTCCATCTTACTCTGTCTTCTGCATCTTCTTCTCTTACACCTACCACCCGCATGTCCTCCTTCATTACATCCATAAACCTTCTCTTTGGCTTTCCTTTCTCTTGCCTGGTAACTCCAATACCCGCATCATCCTCCCGACATACTCCTCATCCCTTCTCCGCACATGTCCAAACCATCTCAGTCTCTCCTCTCTAGCTTTGTCCCCAAACTGACTTACGTGCGCTGTCCCTCAAATGCGTTCATTTCTAATTTTGTCAAACCTCGTCACTCCTAGTGAAAAACGTAACATCTTCAATTCTGCTACCTCCAACTGTGCCTCCTGTCTTTTTGTTAGTGGTACTGTCTCCATTCCGTACAACATGGCTGGCCTTACTACAGTCTTATAAACTTTCCCTTTCCTTTCTGCAGAGACCCTTCTGTCACAGATCACTCCTGTCACCTTTCTCGACCCACTCCATCCCGCCTGCACTCTCTTTTTTACCTCTCTATCACACTCTCCGTTACTTTGTACAGTTGACCCCAAGTATTTGAATTCATCTACCTTTGCCACCTCTACACCTTGCAGCCTCACGGTTCCCCTGTCATCTCGCTCATTTACACACATGTACTGAGTCTTGCTTCTGCGTACTTTCATTCCCCTTCTCTCCAGTGCATATCTCCATCTCTCAAGCTCTGCCTCAGCTTCCTCCCAACTCTCACTACATATCACAATGTCGTCCGCATACATCGTTGTCCATGGAGGCTCCTGTCTAATCTCATCTGTCAATCTGTCCATCACCATTGCAAACAAGAAGGGGCTCAAAGTCGATCCTTGATGCAATCCCACCTCCACCTTGAAACTCTTAGTCATTCCTACTGCACATCTCACTGCTGTTACACTATCGTCGTACATGTCCTTCACCACCCTCACGTACTTCTCTGCCATTCCTAACTTTCTCATACAGTACCACAGCTCCTCTCTCGGTACCCTATCATAAGCCATCGCCAAGTCTATAAACACACAATGCAACTCCTTCTGGCCTTCTCTGTACTTCTCCATCACCATTCTCAAAGCAAATATGGCGTCTATAGTACTTCTCCCTGGCATGAAACCAAATTGCTCCTCGCAGATCCTCACGTCTCTTCTCAGCCTAGCTTCCACCACTCTTTCCCATATCTTCATTGCATGGCTGATTAGCTTTATACCTCTGTAGTTGCTGCAGCACTGCAAGTCACCCTTGATCTTGAAAATCGGAACTAGAATACTTTTTCTCCACTCCGGCATCCTCTAACCCTCCAGGATTTTGTTAAACAATCTGGTAAACCACGTCACAGCCATCTCTCCTAAGCTCCTCCATGCTTCCACTGGTATACCATCTGGGCCTACTGCCATGCCATCCTTCATCCTCTTCATGGCATTCCTCACTTCCTCTCTGCTGATCTCTTGCACTTCCTGACTCACTACCTCCAACTCTTCCAACCTTCCTTCTCTCATATTTTCTATATTCATTAACTCTTCGAAATACTCCTTCCAACTTCTTAGTACACTGTCCTCACTTGTCAGTACATTGCCATCTGCATCCTTTATCATTCTAACATGCTGCACATCCCCGCCAGCTCTGTCTCTCTGTCTGGCTAATCGGTACAGGTCTTTTTCCCCTTCTCTGCTATTCAACTTCCCGTACAGCTTCTGGTATGCCTTTTTTTTTTTTTTCGCCTTAACAACCTCTTTCTTTGCTATGTTCCTCGTCTCCTTATACTCCCGAATGCTTTCTTGGTCCCTGTGTCTATCCATATTAGTCTTTGCCTGCTTCTTCCTATTTATGCTAACCTGTACTTCCTCATTCCACCACCAAGTCTCCTTGTCTTCCCTCCTCTGTCCTGATGTCACCCCAAGTACCTTCTTGGCTTTCTCCCTCACCACTTCTGAGATAACTGCCCATCCGTCCTCGTCTTCCCTGCTTCCGAAAGCCTGGCTCACCTCGTCCCTAAATTTACCACTGAAATCTTGCTCCTTCAGCTTTCACCACCTAAACCTTGGTTCAGCTCTCACTTTACTCCTTGTCTTCACTTTCAAACTCATCTTTCCAACCAACACCCTATGCTGTCTTACTACACTCTCCCCTGGCATTGCCTTACAATCACTGAATTCTTTCAAATTGCATCTCCTACATAGGATATAATCTATCTGTGTCCTCCTTCCCCCACTCTTATACGTAATCCTGTGCTCCTCCTTCTTCTTGAAATAAGTGTTTACTACAGCCATCTCCAACCATTTTGAAATATCAACAACCAACTGACCCTCAGCGTTCCTCTCCCAGACACCGTACCTGCCTATCACGTTACTGAACCTAATTAAATCTAGCCAAGCCAAGCCTAAACAAAACTAACCTATCCAAATCTAACCTTGCCATACCAAACCTAATCTAACCTGATCTAATTTTAGCACAGATTCAATAAAGGACGGAGCTAGGAAGTGGACAGTCCCTCCTCCCGTCCTTATTTATTTAAAAAAAAAATGCAGTTGCAACGGATGCTTATAGAAGAGAATTTGTTTAAAACCGTATAAACTAAATCGTAAATTTAATTTCATTTTCTCCTAATTAGATGTAATTCCGAAATAATACCAAAACACGAAGGTTAGCCAAACAAATGTTATCAGAACACTATAGATCGCATTGTCTTTGGGTGTAGTGTTGTAGTATTAGGTTTCCTCAACGATTAATTTTGCCTATTCCAACTTAACAAATTTTTGTATGATGCTCATCCAGATATGATAGTAATTAAATGATTTTTATAGCAGAAAAGACTATATCCGCTTGGGATATGTTATGAGAGGCAAATCGCACACACACACACACACACACACACACACACACACACACAAAATCCTACAGTCTCCTTCGCCAGCAATACAGCTCGATAACAGGCAAGGCTAAGAGGTTTGCCATACACCTTCCATTGTATTCCATAGTGATCATCATATTCGACGTGTGTGTGTGTATTATATATATATATATATATATATATATATATATATATATATATATATTATTGTGGTTGGTGGGGGTGCTCGCCATCCACTCACTCGATGTAGTGCATCTCTCGGGTGTCTGCCCTTTCCTCTCTTCCATCATTCTTTCCTTCCATCCTCTTCTGCCTTTCTTTCCTTCATTCTTTCCTCTTTTTTTCTGCCTGTGGTTGACTCTACACTGAGTGACAGGGCAAATGGTTTCCTGTACACTAAGAAACCATTTACTATGCTGCATGGTAACCATATAACCAGATTGGCACCTGGTGGTTTAGTGGGTAATCACAGTACTCCAATCGGACTGAGCAGGTGAAGGCTTATATCCGTGGGGTGGTTGGGGTTTTTTGCTCACATAATGCCACTCAGGGATGAGTGAGGCTCTTCACTCTCAACTTAAATGTCAGGACCAACATGCCTAGACCCGGGCTCCTATGCTTCTCATGGGGCAACGTAGGCTTGGATGATGGATGGATATATATATATATATATATATATATATATATATATATATATATATAAAGTGTGCATTTTTGTACGCTGAAGAAAGAGGGTTTGCATCCCACCAGGGTAATAAACATTGTGAGTGTTCTTCATGCCATGTACTGCATTGGAGGACACAAGGGATGCTGCAGTTGAACCAATGTCGCATTCTGTAAAGTATGTTTGCACCCAGTTGGCTTACGCGGGCCAATTACACTTGATTCACAGACTATACACACATCCAAAGTCACTCCAACACAACAGTTACACTTACAAGCACTTCTCACCTTGCATACAGTCTCTACCAGACAGCCTAAGCCACTTGGTAGAGATACATTGCCGGCATCGGCCCTACTTCGGTTGGGATAGGCTGGTCCTGCAGTGGACACTCCAACGCAGATGAGATGAGATGAGATAATATATATATATATATATATATATATATATATATATATATATGTACACCCCCCCGCACACGATGACGCGTTAGTCGTCATGAGGGTGTGGCTGCACCCTCACACATTGACGCTTTTGTCATCATTAAAGCATAAAAACTTTCATCAGAGAAAAAGTTTTTGCCAATCGGTGTCATTTTTTGAGGCATCATAGCTTCCCTGCTCCTTGTCAAAAGTAATGAGTTGGCAACTGTGAGTCCTGATACCAGCAAGAGAGCGGACAGGTTATTCAGTACCAAATGTGCTGTGAGTGGGGAAGGTACTGTCCCTGTAAATTTCCACTTTAACCCACCCCATCCCGACGTTTTTGGACCTTTTTTTTTTTGGCTCAAACATCCACTTTTGGTGAGAAACATCGTAAATTCATAGAAAAATTGCTCACCTGAGGTTTAAAATACCAGACTTAGGTGCGAGTACTTCCTTACCTGACTGGGTTTTCTAACAGGCTGGCACCAAAGAAAACGAGTTCTATGGGAGGGTAACTATTTTATCCACTCATAAACAGTATTTATTTATTTACTTGGTACGAATTTATATATAGTATAAGAGTATATTGGTTTTCAAACAGCAATATAGGCATTATAAGCATTGTTTCACTCACTAACTCATCACCATTCATGACTTTTTTTTCCCCACATTACCTGATCATCATTTCTGACTATTTCTTCCTCTAAACTTTGTCCTCCACATTGTCATCGATTGGGGAATCACTCTGGCCCTGAATGTCTTTATTGGCCAGGTCACTGGTAACAGGTGAATTGTCGAGACAATGGCGTGCAGGGGGGGGGGAGAGGTTATGCAGTGTAAGGCATTGTTCCTGCTTGGCATCTTGTAGAGGAATAGAGGAAGGTGTCCCGTGTATACGTGCCAAAAATCACTCGCGAAATCACTCGCGAAAATTGAAAATTGTGCAAATTAGGGATCTTGCAATGTTGCTGTGTTAATTCACGTCGCCGGGATGGCACGGGTTAATCCCCATCCTGGCCATGCAACATATTTCACTATACCAGTAGTGCTTGTGTATAGTGTTTGGGCACTGTTGTGATTAGATTTGGTGTTTGCAATAGGAAATTTGGTGTTTGTGAAGCATTTCTGGTTATCAGCCACTGGCCCAACAAAGATTGTGCTACTGTTTCTGATCAACTACACTACCTCTTCCCTGCACCAAATGTGAGTATTTAGCTATAAAAACTAGAAACAGAGAATCATGTGAATATAGTGTACAAAGAATTGGTGAAATACATGCAGTAGCTTAGAGGAAGGCAGGAAACTGCCTTACAGTCATGACATGGCGTGGGTATGCCATAGTTTTTTTGCATTTTTTTCGAAAACTATGAGGCCTAGGATCACTGTTTTTTGGCTCAAATGAAAGCCAGTGAAATTCTGCATAGGATGATAAACTAAAAACATAACATTGGCGAGAAAAGTTTTTTGCTAGAGCTCCCCGAATAAAAAATCTGTTGTCTGACGAGAGTGGGTTTTCCTTTTTTGCATATGACTCGAACGCCATAACTCGTATCAAACTGAGCCCTCTGGCATTCGAAGGCTAATAAAATCCTCTTTCGATTGATGGTAAAACATGTAGAGATTGATTAGTAAACATTTGATATATGACATTGGGAAGTGAAATCTATGATCCTGAATGTTTATCCCGAGGGCCCTAACGCACGAATAGTGTTTTTTTTTTTTTTTGGCTTATCGTGTAGAACAAACATCGACGAATAAGAATAGGTGGGCTTTGTGGCAAAATAAATATGTTTGGGTGATGAAAATAAGCTGAGAATACATATTTTTGGACTGTGCGGCGGCCAGGGAGGAGGGGAGAAAAGCCGGCGCGTCATGGCACAGAAAACTTATTAACTTATCCGCACGGGAAGGGATATATATATATATATATATATATATATATATATATATATATATATATGTGTGTGTGTGTGTGTGTGTGTGTGTGCATAAACGGTCTCGTCGACAAGTATCCACCCATAATTTTCCCCTGTGAACCCATAGAAACAAGGGGATGCAACTCAGTAAAGCGTGACCTTCAGTCGTTGGGCGCATGCTTGGATATGTTCAGTTCTGCCACCCCGCCCAGTCACTGCCAAGCACGTGTGTTTGGTGAAATTCTGTCAGCCTTCCCCCCCACCCACCCATTATTTTTTTAACTCGAGGGCATCCCACTGACTATGTCTCGGACCAAATGTGAGGTGCATCTAATATATATATAAATATATATACATATATATATATATATATATATATATATATATATACCCCCACCCACCCATTATTTTTTTAACTCGAGGGCATCCCACTGACTATGTCTCGGACCAAATGTGAGGTGCATCTAATATATATATAAATATATATACATATATATATATATATATATATATATATATATATATATATATATATATAATTATAAATATATATTTATATATATTTATATATATATAATTATAAATATATATATATATATATATAATTATAAATATATATATATATATATAATTATAAATATATATATATATATATATATATATATATATATATATATGTATATATATATATATAAGAATTCCATTGGATCTAATGGTAAATGAATGAATATCTGGCCCGTTTCACAGGGCATGCTGTTGGTTAGTTCTCCCTTTAACTTTCTTTCTTATTCCTTGGTTCCTGGGTCATACCTTACTCTAACCTTACCTGGCAAAATTAGGTGTGTATTATGATAATGATGATGGTGATGGTAATTTATGGTTGATGGATGGACAGATGGATTATCGAAGTAAATCATGCTATTGCAACATCAAAGGCCATTGCCTCGAAATAACGATGTAAGAATGATAAGAAATTAAGAATTAGAATGAACAAAATGATAAGAGGGGAATACGCAGATGAATTTAATACAATATGAAAACCGTAGTACACAGTTAGGTACACTCGTTTACTAGACCATTGGTTCTCACACTGGGAGCCATGGCCCTCAAGGGGGCCACGGCAGGATTTTAAGGGGGTCATGGCAGGCTTGCGTAAGTAGTAAATCTGAATGTTTCTGCCTTACAGCCGGGTGAGGGGGCCACGTGATAAGCATGACATCAAAGTTGAATTTCAGTTAAATACACAGCTTGAAACTACAACAAAAGCTTTAGCTATATGTAATGGAAAAGCTTACACCTTTCTTCACAACTAACGGAATTGCCTGGGAAAATTGTTGTAGAGTCTGTACTGGTGTAGCTCCGGCGATGCTGGCATCAAAATCGGGGTTACAGAAGCATGTTAAGGAAGTAGCCCCAATGAGAAGGTGGTTCACTGTATGATCCATCGTTTTGCACTGGGGTCAAAAACTCTCCCTCATGCCCTTGGCAAGATCCTGGAGGCTGTGGAAATATGTGTCAACTGTATGAAAACAGATTTGAATTATCGCCTTTTCCCGAAACTCTGTGAAGACATGGATTCAGAGCATGCATCCCTCCTCCTTTACTCCGAAATGCGATGGCTGTCCAAGGCAAATGTGAACAGAATATTTGACCTTCCGAGGGAACTCAAGACTTTCCTGGAAATTAAAGGGAAGGATGATTTATTAAGAGTCGTCAACCAGGGGTTGTGAGAATCACGTCTTGAATATCTGGTCGACATTTGTGAGCAACTAAACAGGCTGAATCCCAGGCTACAAGACAAGGAACGAAATATATTTCACCTCATGGACTGTATGCAGTCACTTTTTGCCAAACTCAACAACTGGCAAAGGAAAGTGAGTTTAGAGAATGTTGCCATGTTTGAGAATCTTTCAAATATTCTTGACGAGATTGAAGAGGATGGCCTACTTGACCCATCGCTCAAAAGTGAAATAATTCAGCACTTGAAATCCTTGGAAAGCGAGCTCAAAAGATACTTCCCAGAATTTAAGGAAGAAGAAGGGAAATTGGTGAGATATCCTTCCTGTTGCACTTTCGAGATTGCTGCCATTCCCGATGATGTTTAGGACGAATTCTTTGAACTCAAGAATGATTCTACTGCCAGAGACCTTTATGAAGAAAAATCTTTGTTTTCATGTGCTCCAAGAATTAGGCATATCCAAAAGTTGGTGAAAACGCATTTAGAGTCCTCCTGACATTTTCCATAAAAACATAATGCGAATCTGGTTTCTCCACCCAGCTGCATATAAAAAGTAAAAAACGAAACCAGTTGGATGTGGACCTAAGTGTGAGATTTTTTTTTTTAATAACAGAACAGAGAGGGAAAAACAAATGAATAAAAAAAATAATTCATATACCAGATTACTGATGTCCCTGTTCATAAAATATCTGGAACAGTTAGACTTGAACAGCTGTAGGTTGAAATTTGGAGGGAAACAACTCTGGGGAAGCGAGTTCCAGAGAGATGCAGTTCGGGGAATGAAAGAATTTTGATAGGCAGAAATTCTTTATTATCAGTGACTCAACCTCGAATCAGTCGACTGTCAGAAAACAAACAGTGTCATACATGCAACTGATATGTAACAAAACATGCATTCTGACAGACAATTGTAAACATTAAAATAAGTGGAAGCACCAAAATAGTTTTTTTCATCATTATTTTTGAGAGGATTTAGAGAAATCTAAAGAGGGGGCCACGAAGATGTTAGTATCTCCACCAGTGCAGAAAGAAGTGAAAAAGTTTGAGCAACAATGTAGTAGACAGATTATGCCTGTAATTTTGATAACTACAGCAGACAAAACACAATGATAAAAAAAGACTCTTATTCCTAGAATCCTAACACTATTACTACTATTATTAATGCTATTACTACTACTACTACTACTACTACTACTTTTACTGCATTAATGCTATTACTGCTACTGTAACTACTACTACTACTGCTGCTACGACTAATAATAATAATAATAATAATAATAATACTATCCTCAATAATACCTCTTGCTGAAGCCGGCGGAAAATGGTGTTAATGGTCAACATATGACAAGAAAAAATGTTTCGAAAATTAAACAAAACGAAGATTGATACTTTCTCTGTTGCTGTAACCAAAACAAATACAGAAATAATTTCCCATTCTAATAGTATCTACGGTAATACAAGAAGAATGAAAGTTAAAATGATATAAGGAACAAAAAGCTCAAAAATTATACATATATGGACGAGAACGGCGGAGAGAATGAGGGCGTCGACGGTTGAAAACAAAAGAGAAGTGGCTGACAAAAGGGAAGGGTGACAGTGGAAGGGTTGAAGTGACTGAAATAAACTGAGGAGAATCGCTATGATAGTATAAGGACATAAAATACAAATGCAGATTGATGAACAGATATGATATTGTAAAAAAGAAGAAAAAAAAATTGATGAAATATGGACACTGGAGAGAAGGAAGGTCAAGGGGGAGGAGTAAAAGATAGCTTAGCTGAAATACCGTAAGAAGTAAGCAAGTAAGAGTAAGGATGTTGAGACTGGAAGCAGAATTGGAATGAAATATTAGAATCTGGGAGATGAAGAAAGGTAGGAAGGCAAATAAAGTAAAATTAGTAATAAAAATGAAGAATGATGCATGAACATATACAGAAGAGCAATCGTTCAGTTCCATTATACATTCTAAAAGGGAATACGAGTCTCTCTCTCTCTCTCTCTCTCTGTCTCTCTCTCTCTCAGCACTGCCTAATTACATCCTCCATCTTACCATCTGCTTCCTCTACCCTACGTTTCGGTCTCTTCCTCTCCATTTATACTCAGTTCATATAAACTTCAATTCAACTAGCCAGGGTCATACTGCTTTTATATTTTCGCCTTATTTTCATCTGGTTTCATTTAATCAAAGAAAGACCTCGTACTGATGAATTATTGGTAGATTTTGGCGAACCCCCCAGATTGACTCACTTTCCCAGGTTGATTACTATTGTCTAAGTTTAGCAAGAAAAAGATAAATCATAAACACTGTTGCAATACAGTTGATAACAGAGAAAACTTTCACCAGAAAAAAAAAAAAAAAAAAAAAACAAGCAGAATGAAAGGAAAGAACCAGGGAGGAACGACATAGATTCGAAATATATATATATATATATATATATATATATATATATATAGAGAGAGAGAGAGAGAGAGAGAGAGAGAGAGAGAGAGAGAGAGTCTGAAAGCAGCAGTCTGAAATGGAAACACATCCGTAGGGAATGGAGGATAATGGGAGAGAGGAATGCCGAAGAAAAAAGGAGACTGGGAGTATGGAGGAGGAAAGGAATTTAGGGCAGGAAAGATGGTGCATAACAACGTGCGGGGACACTCGTAGAGCGAATGCAAAGAGAGAGCAGATAAAGCAGGATGGAAGACTTACAGCCACTGGCAGGAAAGGGAGAAAATAGTATCAGAGGAGGAGACCTGAATGGGGAATTGCTTCTGTGTATGGTATACGATGTGCAGTGATTTTCCGTAACTCTATTCCATACTCTTGCCGTGGGAGAACCGGGAGACGGGACGCAGGCCAATACTTCTTTACACCAACAGATTACCTTTGACGTGTGGTAGTAATGCACATACCTTAGGATGTGGTATATTCAGCCTTACTTATGTTACCTGTAGAATTAGAGCCGTGGTCATGTGTAAACTGATGCTGACCGCGATTACTGAGTACATTTATTTATTTATTTATTTATTTATTTACTCATTTATTGTAAAATGCAATAATATTCTGCGATTAACAATAGCAACGAGAGTCAAAGAGAGAGAGAGAGAGAGAGAGAGAGAGAGAGAGAGAGGAACCAAGTGAAGGATGGCTGCGCCTTCGAACACTCCAAAGAAATTCATACGAGGGAGTCCTATACAAAATCCATTCATTACAAGATACTAGGACACCTTCCGGGTGAATGGCTGGAAGCTGCTGGTACTGTATTCGTGAGGAAAGAAGGCAGAAGGATGTTATACAGATGAGATTATAAGGGATTTCAATTACTGATTAGGTATTTAGTTGTAGGACAGATTGGGATGAGAGTGAGCAGACAGACTGGTGTTACATGATAACCTTAAAACTATTTGCATTAGGACGTCTCTTCAAATAAAAAAAAAAATCTCCTGCACTTACCAGAATATAAGAAAAAATTGGTTCTTAGAAATGAAGAAGGGTAAGACCGAGCTTGGAAGGATATGTGCGTGTGTGTGTGTGTGTGTGTGTGTGTGTGTGTGTGTGTGTGTGTGTCCTCTTATTTAAGTTCGAAACGAAATAAAAGAGTATTGCTTTACATCTGCTCTTCCCCATTTGAACATATAGGTTTACTGTAACGAGCCTGATGATGAGTCTTATCTGAATATACGATGCCATAGCACACACAGGAACTATGATGATTTGTACGCTTTCCTGTTTCTCGCCCTCAGGAGGAACTAGGTAAGGCAAGTTAAGCAACAATGTCTTTTTTCACACAGGAAATGAAAGCTTGTGGGGAAGTAGGTTTTCTTCATTCTTCAGACTTTTTCCAACCGTAGATGGTAAGATTTAACTAAATAAATGGGTGATGTGGAGCCTACTATGGTGTCCATGTTAACAATGTAAAGAGATGCTAATGCGGCGTCCATCTTGGAATCAAGCCTTCACACTATTCACCATGTCTCGTTGCGGTGAGACGTTGTCTGTCGTAAGGGAACGTCGATTTCACTGCACGGAATGGCCCTGAAGGCACGATTGTTTGTCTACGGTTGATGGGTCTGCTCCGCCAGACATACCGGGTTGCTCAATAACAACAACTGGAATGTTGGGGGGCACTCCGGGTGTGATATCACATGGGTCACTGGGATGTTAACATCTGGACATAAGTTTTCTCACAGCCATGATATCGAACACGATTTTTCTTCGCCTCCATATTGAGGTTTGTTTCATCACCGTTTCATAAATTAACACGTGATATAGTACTTGCTGTTGGGTTCAGCCTGTGGCCAGCCTGGTAAATATTTAACTCCATATTTTGTCCAGTGAAGCTGTCTTCAATATACCCTTGCTACCGTTATAGATTGTAGTATTCAGCTTAGGAGAGTTGCGTGATAGTTAATGAGTTAACGAAGACTGTGTCAGTCTCCAACACCGAAAAGAAATCCCTCCCTAACTAAATGAAATAATCTTGAAGTACTGGGAAATCTTTATAAATCATTAATTTGAACGAAAATGTTACGGTTAATAAACTGTAGATGAATCAACATCAGAATCAAGGAAGCATCAAGGATATTGCCATGAGTAAGACTGGTCTTTCTTCGTCAGTTTATATTTCTTTCTGGATGTCCAAAACACATAAAAAATAATAATTACTTCACCCCTTATCATCACACTGTTTTTTTACGAAGATCATGATCATTAATTTATTACTTTTAACTTTGACGTAACCCTTTCAGAGACAGCGGTGTATCCTAAGAATAATGTAATCGCCCAGTACCAAGAAGAGCAATTTAAGTTGACGTTGTCATATCGAAGTGATCAGTCTATTGCTTATTCATCATGTTAGCTCGGAAATATAATGTGTAAAATATTTAACCCTTGGACTGCCATATGTGCATCTAGTTACAGAGTACCACCAGATGGATGCTTTTTCAATTGACAGGAATCCTACCAATCAAAAGGTTAAAAAGAACCTCTCATTCAGTTACATGGATATTATTTTGACTGGATTCTATAGTCTATCAGCAGCTGGCTTTGTTTGATCGAGATGGTGGTCAAGTAATGCAGCAGACAGGCAAACTGTCCACGGTAACTTCGAAGCATTGATCGCTAGCTGGGGACAGAGAACAGTCTGGAAATCTGAATTTTGGCAAAAGTTGTAACTGACGTTATGCAAAACCCGGGGGCATAGTAGACTTATGATATTGCATTGTCCTCCTCTCAACTGAGGTGTCTTTCACAGGAGCCGTATCAATTCTAACCATCATGAGAGCTTTATTCTTAGAGCAAGCAAGAGAGAGAGAGAGAGGACACTATCTGATACAAAGGATGGTAGAAGTATAACACCATACTTGTATTATCACAGAAATGTTACAGCGACAGCAGATCAACGCACATCTCTGGAAAGCTAATGAAACATTTACAGGCGTTACGGGAGTTTTCTCAAAATTCGTAAGCTTATTGTTGAAAAAAGCTAAATTAACAAGCAAGATCGTTTATCGAAGACTGCCAGAGTTAGCCTACAGCAGATCTCAACAGATTGTTGGGAAGTATATTATGACTAAGGTAACAGCTGAAAAGGGTTTCTCGTAATCGCCAGCAGTTGCAAGAAAGAGCCAAATAAACTCCAAACTGAGCCGAAGAACTGGACCTCGAATACCGGTACTTCTAAATCAACGTCGGACCTCAGTACATCATTGGGAAGCCTATGAATTGTAAGAAGTCTTCACTTACATACATGGTTTTTCTCCAAAATCGTCATCCTGATGCTAAAAATAAGAGCGGAATTGCTCTGGGACCAGCGGCGAAGTTCATATTTCACTTTGCTGAATTTAAGCACTTTCACTACAGGTGTCGCTAGATGGTGCCGCCTCATTTGTCAGCTGATAGCAGATTTGGAATCTCCATGCCAAATTACCATATATGGTACCACTTTCATGTCTCGAAAGGCCTCCTTTTAACAAATCCGCCAGAAGCAGAAGAAGAAAGTCGGCCTCTCAATGACCTGCTGGCTATAACCACAGGTAAAAGCAAAAACCTCCGCCAAATTGAGACGCAAAACGGGAATATCTTGAGAAAAGTTAAAGCTGCTTCGTTGAACAACTTATGAATAAAAAGAGTGAGATTATAATAAAGCGGCTTTTAACAGGCGTAGAATTGCTGTGGGACCCGCGGCGAGGCTCTTTTTCAAATGAAGAATTTTTATTAAATTGCTGCTAGATGGCATGGCCACAGGTGTCAGGTGACGGCAGATTTGGATTCTCCATGTCAAATTACCTTATATGGTACCACTTTTATGTCAGCAAAGGCCTCCTTTTAACAAATCCTCCAGAAGCAGAAGAGGAAGAACGCTGGCCACTCATTGCCCAGCTGGCTATAGTGGCAGGTATAAACACACACACACACACACACACACACACACACACACACACACACACACACAAAACAGTACTCAGTTTAAAAAAAAAAATGTGGATATCGTTGGAAAGCTAAAGGAAATGTAATAGGTGTTGCTTATTGAGCCAGGTAGACGAAGACGATTTTTTTTTTTTTTTTTTTTTGTACGAAATGTATCTGCGTGTCTCTGTCTGTGTCGAAACCTCAAATCTCAGAAAGTATTGATTGTAGAAGGAAAAGCTATTAATAAAAGTTGTTTAGAGTCACAACTTGAGTTCACATGTCACTCAACCAGCATTGGGAGTCATCCAGGATGGATACATAACAGTCAAGTTTTCATCTAACAGTATTATTACAGTCTACCTGGCTCATATATGACGGGTAGTCTTGTGTGGCTTTTTCTCAAAATTCACAACCATAGTGTTGATAAAAGCCAAAGAGCGCCAAATCAAGCAACAAAACTTGGTTATCCCGGAAATTGTTAAAACTACAGCGATCATAAGCATGTCCTTCCTTCAGTGTGTGTTTTTTTTTTCCAAGCTGCAAAGAGTGCATTAATTTCAGGTTAGTTTGATGGCACACTTCTTCTTACAACTAAAAAATCAACATTTGCAAATCTTCCTTGTCGTGTGTTTTATGATTTTGGGTAATTCCTAAATTCGCCAAATACGTGATTTGCAAAAAAGAATAGATTTCGGTTATAAATGGTGCTGATATGCAAAATCATGTCGTGCAACGCAGTAAAACTGGTGTTCCTCGAAGACACACACACACACACACACACACACACACACACACACAATCCTCCAAAACAGAAGCCTTAATTATGAATGATTCCATACCACAGGTCACACACATATCCTCTCATGAATGTATAATGAGGGTGAACCACCTCCTACCTCTCTCATCCCTCTACATCTCAGTCCCAGACTCGTGTAATCTGCCAACCTATGCTGGGTAATAAGCCGACGAATATAAAAACTGTTAAAATGATCTGGTTTACGAGAAGGTAATGATATTTGGTTTAGCAATATTAAAACATGGCGCACGTTCTGCACTCAACACTCAAAAAACGAACGGATGTTAATAAGGTCAATTTGAAGTTGACTTTATCTGCTAACAAGAAAAAAAAAAAAGGCCATTCGTAAACTACGGAAAATATTCAGGTTGCATTTATTTTCACTTCTTGAACAGACCTTTTTAAGATGTAGAGTAGAACAGGGCAGTAATATTAGAAAAAAAAAAAAAAACAATAGTATGGTGTTTGTAAGATGAAAATTCAGATAGTTTGCCTGAGAGAGGGGGGGGGGGAGGAGTAATTGGGTCAATTCACTCAGAATTCACCTGCTTGGGATCACGACGTTCGTATTGATTTATTGGTGGACGACCAGCAGTAAGTGTTAAGGTGGTGGTCTCAATACCCACCGGCCTGTAATAGTACATTTTAAGAATGACAAGTTGGCTATGTAGACAGTATATATTTACAGAGCTTTTCACTAATGGACGTGCGATTTTCAAAATAATAATTATGAATCTCTAGTCAAATGTATTTTAAATCAATCATTCAGTTCTGGTGAGTCACATATAATAATTATACACATTTCGTTCATTCTTTTACAACTAGCTGAAGAATATTTTCAGATGCTGGCCAAGCAAAAACACAAAGCTACAAGATTTTAAATATATTGAAACAGGTCTGGAATATCATTCTCTGCATTCATCGACCTGATCCTGTCTAAGAATACATCTGTAAACATATCATTATTGGTTCCCAACCTATATATATATATATATATATATATATATATATATATATATATATATATATATATATATATAGTAGAGAGAGAGAGAAAAAAAAAGAGACCTATCTATCTATCTATCTATATCTATCTATCTTTATAGACAGATAGATATAAATAGACAGATAGGTATAGATACAGATACATATATATACAGATAGATAGACAGATAGATAGATATTGATATAGATATAGACATAGATAGATAGACTGATTGATGTATACATGTATGTATGTATATGTATATGTATAAAATAAAAAACACAATTGTTCGTGAAATAAGACAGAAGCTGTTTAGGTTGACTTGATATGTGACCTTGACATCTGACTCTTCCCTGTGACCTTGACCTTTAACTGACTGTTTCCACAGTCTAAACAATTTATTCCAGCCTTTGACTGAATCTTTCCACAAAGTTTGGTATAAATCTGATAAAAACTGTTCAAGTTGACCTAGCCACGAGACCCTGACCTTTAACCTGTTGCTTAAAACTATAAGACAACTCCTTGAATGACCGTCAGCTCTTCTGCCAAGTTTGGCTAAAATCATATTAAGTGTTATTAGTTATTGGTCCACACAGAGACAAGTAGGCTGAACTCTGAACGTACCCTGTGACCTGGCCCTTAGACTGATTGTTCTCAAAATGTACTCACTTCGTTCTTGACATACGCTAAACGATATCAACAAGTTTGATCTAAATTGAACAGAATCTGTTTAAGCTGATTTTGCTAGGTTAGATGTTGATACAGCCTTGCGACCTTGATCTTTGACCTGTTGCCCTACGAAACAACAGGTTTGCCTACGTAAAT
This sequence comes from Coenobita brevimanus, assembly GCF_032717465.1. NCBI lineage: Eukaryota > Metazoa > Arthropoda > Malacostraca > Decapoda > Coenobitidae > Coenobita > Coenobita brevimanus. The sequence continues at coordinate 1,173,829 of NC_137057.1, forward strand.
CCTCGTAATTGTTGCACCAATAATGGTTAAAGTCGGATGGAAAATCTTTATGCAATTTTCACACACACACACACACACACACACACACACACACACACACACACACACACACGCACGCGCGCGCGCTGGGCTAGTAGGTACCTGCTCTTGCGTGGGCAAAATTTATCCATTTACGGTTATTACGTTTATAGTCAAGATACAACAGTTAAGGATCAACATCTACCATTTTCAGGATTAAAGATAGTCTCTCTCTCTCTCTCTCTCTCTCTCTCTCTCTCTCTCTCTCTCTCTCTCTCTTTCTCAACACTTCACCACATCGAATCCCTCTCCACCGCCTCTCCAGCACTCTGGCCAGGCCTCACCCCACCATCGATCACCACTCAGCCACTCCACCATTGTGCCGGCTGGCTCACGGGCCTCAAAGGTGATGCGGCTTGAGTCCTTGCCCTGCCAGCATCGCCCACCTCTCGAGTCTTCAGAGAGAGAGAGAGAGAGAGAGAATAGAGGAGAATGGAGTAGTAACTGGGGCATGCACTCACTGATGATGTGATGCGGTGAAGTGAAAGGATGCGGTATGACTGTAAGAGTTATTCCCTGGCTGTTGCTGACATTTTTTGAAGTTGATTAGACAGAAATGAAAAGGACTGTGAAAGTATTATTAATAACAAAAACATCAACGTATGCAAAAGTAGCACTGTACATATCTATAATACAAAAATCTTAATGAAGAGTATTCAAAGTAAGGATGTTAATATGATTATAGTCAGTACTGGAAAGACTAGCATTTCATCTTTTAGGTCTCTCACATTGTTGCTATATCTTTACATTATTCTTCGTCTCTCTCTCTCTCTCTCTCTCTCTCTCTCTCCATGCGTTCTTCCTTTAGCACCTTCCAAAAATTCATTTCTTTCCCTTACGTCTCTCGTCCCACGCAACTCACTTTCTCTTTTCCTGGCCACCATTTCCAACTTGGTCCCCCAATTTTCCCGTTGGCTTATTTTCACCGTTTCTCTCCGCCTCATTCATTACCCAGACTTACACAAAGGGAATCGCTTTGCAGTTGCTATTTTGTTTGTTTGTATTTGCACTCCCAGAAGAGTGAGTTGCATTTTTCCCCTTTTCAGACTGCCCTTCTTACTAAATAATTTCAGTGCTGATGACATTTACATTTTACTTTTTTCAAAATCTCCAGACTGTTTTATTGAGCTTGCACTTTGTTTTTTAGAATTATTAGAGATAGGTATAACCCTCCTTATTCCCATTCTGTGAGAGTTTTAGACCAAAGAGAGGTCTTTCCCAAGAGTGTTAAAGTCGTTGGGTGGTAGCTAGAAGAAACTAAATATTATATAGTTGTGGTTGGCGAGAAAAAAGGCTATAAATGAGCTTCAGATTTCTGCCTGTCAGTAATCATGTTTATCTTTGCGAAACGCGATGTGTTGACACTGTCGTCTAACTTGCAGTTTCGTAGCTTCGTAGAGGCCATAGTAGTGAAAGACAGAGAAGAATCTCTAACTCATCTACTCTGATAAGCCCATTTTAATTCGAAATAAACCACCAAAACCTTCAGAGAAGGAAATAAAAATAATGACAACTAAATGAAAAGTTTAAAAATTGTTTAGATCATTTTTCCGACTCTGGGATTAAGCTTTACAACCTGTTCCCAAAGCCCAGTAGTCCTTTTACATACCATACACCTTCACATATCACCAGTCCGGCGCTAATACCCACCGTCCAAACTGAATACATGCTAGGGATGTCTCATGAAGCGCAGGCGTATTAGCTGGGGTATATTTACATGTCGGCAGGTCTTCTCGTAGCTCAGTGAAGTCTGCTTTATGAAGTTTAAATCCTTAAACTATTCCCTGCCCCACGGGAATTCGAACCTGAATCCATTAGGACTGCAGGCCACCTCTCTACCTATCCAGATACCGCCTCCCCCAGAATTTGGTCTGTGCAGCTCAGACACCTGATGCGTAAATTGGAAGGCTGGGTCAGTGTGTGTAGTCTTCAATGCTCTAATTTACCTTACGGTCACCATCTGCCATTTTCGACAAACTCGATCCTAATTTACCTCAAAATATTTCATCTCTCTTTCCTCTAGCTTTTTCCTTTCACGTTTTGATAGCAACGACTGACGTAATTTTCTCCTCATCGAGAGATTCCTTCATATTTCCAAGCATCCTTTCCTTACATTTAACGTTCCCCTCATCGACCTTCACTACACTCTCTCTCTCTCTCTCTCTCTCTCTCTCTCTCTCTCTCTCTCTCTCTGTACATGTTCGTAGTCAATACTCAAGGAATCTGATAGCGTGCAAAAGGAAGTAAGGGACAGAGACTCCGTGCAAAAGGAAGTAAGGGACAGAGCCTCATTTATGCAGCACGGTTTGTGTATCACATTTCTCGTCTTGTAAGTAGGCTACCAGAGTTTTAAAGCTGGAGGGGAGGATATATAATAGTGGAGCTATAGCAGGAGAGTGGTTGAGGTTTGGTGCTGGAATTATGGTGATAGCGAGATTGAGCATTAGTGGTGGAACTATGGTGGTGGAACGGTGGAGATACGATGATGGAGAGGTAAGGATATTGTGGTGGAATTATGGTGGTAGGACTAGCGAGGTGGATATATGGTGGTAGGGAGGCGAAAGTATGGTTGATGGGAGGTAGCGACATGAGGATGGAGAGGTGGAGGAATGAGGTGGTGAAGCTGACGTATGGGGTGAGAGTATAGGGGAGGGGATGATACGGAGGTGGAGAGTTGGAGATAATATTATGGGGTGGAGGCAGGGAGGTATGAGAGAGGTTGAGTGCTTAATATGCTGTGTATGTGGTGATACAAAGAAGGATGAAGACAAGGGAATAGTGGAAGAGTGTGGACGGGTGGCAGGTGCTGGTGGATTATTAAAGTGGACAGGTGGTGGAAGTGATGAGTGAGAGTGCAAATGGATGTACGATTGGAAGTTGAAGTCTAAGTCTGCATAATGAATAGTAGACATATGGAATGAATATAAGAATGAATAATGAAGACAGGCAGTTTTTTTTTTTTTTTTTTTTTTTTATGCGAGGAAGAAGGAACCAAAGGCCATGAGCCCGCAGTAACAGTTCCCTCCAAGAGAAAAACAAAATACAATAGAAAGCCAAATTCAAGATCCGATCATTTTGAGATGCCTGGACACACTGCGTTTGAAAGACTGGAGATCATAGGCAGGAGGAAATACAGACAGAGGGAGACAGTTCCAGAGCTGACCTGTTGCATGAATGAAAGACTGGGAGTAACGGTTAACTCTTGCATTAGAGAGTTGGACAGAAAAGGGATGAGAGTTTGCTGCCAGACGGGTGCTACGCGCCCGTCGTAGAGGTGGAGGAATGCAAGCAGACAGTTCAGAGGAGCAGTGACCATTAAAGTAGCGATAGAAAAGAGATAAAGATGCAACAGTGCGGCGAAGAGACAGAGGTTGAAGGGAGTCAGTAAGAGGAGGAGAGTTAATGAGACGAAAAGCCTTTGACTCCACCCTATTGAGAAGAGCTGTATGTGGGGAGCCTCCCCATACATGAGAGTTGTACTCCACACAGGGGCGGATAAAACCCCTGTATAGAGTCAACAATTGTGCAGGGGTAAAGAAAGAGCGGAGTCGGCTTAGCACACCCAATCTCTTGGAAGCAGATTTTACAAGAGATGCAATATGATCTTTCCAAGATAAGTCCCGAGTAAATGAAACCCCAAGCATGTTCAAGGATGATGCAGGATTAAGCTGAATATTATTAAACATTAGTGGGTATACCTGTGGAAGATTTTGTCGGGTTGATAGGTGTAAGAACTGAGTCTTAGAAGCATTAAAGACAACCATATTATTTTTACCCCAGTCAGAGATATGAGCCAAGTCAGACATTAGGTGTGCCATAGCCTCATCCCTTGTTTCTTGAAGTAACTGTTGAGATGGGCGTTGCGGGAACCGAATGGAAAGGTGAAGGGTGGAGTCATCAGCGTATGAGTGGATAGAGTTAGATGTACAGCTTAGAAGATCATTGATGAATAAAAGGAAGAGAGTTGGTGATAGGACAGAGCCCTGAGGAACACCACTGTTGATAGATCTAGGAGAAGAACGATGGCCGTCTACGACAGCAGCTATAGAACGACCAGAAAGGAAGCTAGCGATGAAGGTACAGATAGAAGGATAGAAACCGTAGGAGGGCAGTTTGGAAATTAAAGATTTATGCCAGACTCGATCGAAAGCCTTTGAGATGTCAAGTGCAATGGCAAAGCTTTCGCCAAAGTCCCGAAAGGAGGATGACCAGGAGTCTGAAAGGTAGGTGAGAAGATCGCCAGTGGAGCGTCCCTGACGGAACCCATACTGACGATCGGAAAGAAGGTTGTGATAGGAAAGATGCCTTAAAATTTTTTATTAAGAATTGACTCGAAAACTTTTGAAATACAGGACGTTAAAGCAATTGGACGATAGTTGGAGGGTTGGGAGTGGTCACCCTTCTTTGGGACTGGCTGAATGAGAGCAAACTTCCAGCAAGAAGGAAAGGTACAAGTTGACAGACAAAGGCGAAATAGTTTGCCTAGGCAGGGTGTAAGCACAGAAGCACAGTTTTTGAGAACAACAGGAGGGACCCCATCAGGCCCATATGCCTTGTTAGTACCGAGGCCAGTAATGGCAGAAAATACATCAACTGAAGAAATTTTAATGTCAGCCATGAGGAAGTCAGAGGGGGGAAGTGATGGAGGAACAGCACCGGAATCGTCTAAGGTGGAATTGGAGGAGAAAGTCTGTGCGAAGAGATCTGCTTTATCAGTAGAAGAAATAGCTACAGAACCATCAGAGTAGAAAAGAGGAGGGAAGGATGATGAGGTAAAGTTGTTAGAAAGATTTTTGGCAAGGTGCCAGAAGGAGCGGGAAGAATTCGAGTTGGAGAGTTGAGAGCATTTAGTATGGATGAAATTATTTTTAGTAGAGCGAAGAACAGACTTAGCACGATTCCGGGCAGAAACGTAAAGATTATGTGATTCAGGGGTGGGTTGGCTCCGGTACCTTTTGTAGGCCTTCTCCTTGTTGCGGACAGCATTAGAACAAGCGTGATTAAACCAAGGCTTTCTTGCGTTAGTCAAAGGATATGAGAAAGTGAAAATAAAGTTACAAAATGCCAACTGGACATGAAATGAAGATCTAAAGATTTAAGACGGGTAGAACTCAAACTGTTATGGGTAAGTATCCAAGTAGATGTATAAAGACTGCATTGGAAAGACTACCTGAAATGGTGGTAAGGAATGACTGTGACGTGTAATGAGGTTATGGAAGACTGAAAAGGTGTAGCATAAGGAATATGTGGAAAAAATGTTTTCAGAAGTCTCAAGTGTCTAGATATATAAAAATGAGTTAATCGCAATAAACAGACATTTTTAGCGTTCATTAGTTCAATAGCTGGGCACAGGTGGGCATGGCTGAAAGCGAAATAATTACTCTGCACTTCCTCAACTCAATATTCTGACTCCCGCACTTCGGTTTTCCCACTCCCTCGCTCCATTATTCTGCCAGAGCCATTGTTCATCAACACTGGATTGGTACGCTGCCTTCCTTCATCTCCACGCCACACCACACAATAGCTGGATTATACACGGTCTATTTGCAACTGCCATAACATACCACACCACACCATATCATACCTCACAAGACCACAACTCCGCTACCACACGTCCCAACAACACCACATTAACCACACCTAGGCTACAATCATGCATCACCATTCCACACCATACCACACCTCCTTTGTCAATACAACAAAAGACACTGCATTATACCACACAACACCACAGTATGCCACACTACACCTCCACTACCTTCCCACCATACCACACCACATTTAACATCTTTCTTACCACAACAACACATAACACCACATCGCACCTATGCTACCACAACCCATGTAGATTGCCAAATCAGAACATATATGCATTATTGATGCAATTCTTCACTATCAGCACGCCATAGCCCGTCACAGGATAGACCTCCTTCCTCTGAACATAACCACCGTCACTCATTGACTAATCATGCCTATTGCACCTTGATATTTTCTTATAACAAACACACACACATACACATATTTATGCATTTTTCTATCTGTCTGTCTATCTATATTCTATCTATATCTACATATGTATACATAAATAAATATACATACCCTGTATATATATATATATATATATATATATATATATATATATATATATATATATATATATATGATTAGAGAAACCATCAAAAAAGGAAAAAGTCTGAAACAGGTTCGAAGTAAAATGGCACAAGGAAAGCAACAAATTACATCACTGAAAGACAAAAATGGTCATTAAATGCTGAAATAAGATGGTGAAGAGAGTTGAAGATTTTTACAAACAACTGTATGCATCAAAGACCGTAGTGCCAATAGCCAACTTTTTAGTTGACGCAAGTAAAATACCCGGGGTAACACCAGACGAAGTTAATATTTCTCTTAATTATATGAAAAAAGGGAAGGCTCCGAGAGAAAATGGAATAGTAGCAGATTTACAGTTGAATGCTGGAGTAGAAGTACAAAATAGATTTGCTCACTTGTTTTCTCAATATATAAGACAGGGAAAAAAAATCTCAAAACAGGAGTAATGCAATAGTTATTTTACTTTACAGAAAAGGTGACAAAAGATCTTAGTAACTATCGACCCATTAGCTTATTATCAGTCATTTACAAACTCACCACTAGAGTCCTTGCGAACAGCATAACTACAAATTTGGAGGAAAACCAACCTCGTGAACAGGCAGGATTCCGAAGCGGGTATTTGACTACTGATCATCTACATACAGTGAATCAGCTAATTGAGAAAACTACAGAATATAATAAACCACTGTGCTTAGGTTTTGTTGATTAAAAAAAAGACTTTTCATTCAGTGGAGCACATAGCAATTATAAATTCACTGTGAGAACAAGGAGTGAATGAGAACATTGTAAAACTGCTCGAAAACATATAAAAAGGGAACTGCTACAGTTAAATTACATAAGGGCTCGGAAAAAATTAATATTGAGAAGGGCGTGCGTCAGGTAGATACAATTTCACCAAAATTATTTTACAGCATGCCTAGAATGTATTTTCAGAAAGCTAGACTGGGAAAACAAAGGAGTGAACATAGATGGAGAAAAGCTAAACCATTCAAGATTTGCAGATGACATTGTCCTAATCTCAGAAACAGCAGAGACATTGCAAGAAATGTTAAATAACCTGAACAGAGAAAGTCTGAAAGTAGGACTGAAGATGAACCGGAGTAAAACTAAAGTAATGTTTAATCCACAAACACCAAAGAACGTCATCAGAATAAATGAAGAAATTCTTGAAGAAGTCGAGGAGTACAATTACTTGGGGCAAATACTAAAATTGATGAAAGATCATGATAGCGAAGTAAAAAGACGCACTACAACTGAATAGAAAGCTTTTGATAAACATAGAGACATTATGGGAAGTAACTTGCCAGTTTGTATGAAACGAAAAGTATATAACTAATGTATAATTCCAGCTATGACGTATGGTTGTGAGACCTGGAAACTGACAAAATCGATGGGAAATAAATTAATCCATTCTCAGAGAGCAATGGAAAGGTCAGTGTTGGGAATATCTTTAAGAGACAGGAAAAGATCAACTTGGGTGAGAGAGCAGACTAAAGTTAAAGATATTATAGAAGTTATAAAAAACAGAAATGGAGGTGGGCAGGCCATGTAGCAAGAATGAGGGATAACCGATGAAGCAAGAGGCTGACGTCAGGGAGATACAATTTCACCAAGAGATTGTAAGTGTAGCAGAAAAAGGCCAGACAGGCGGTGGAGAGATGAGACAAAAATTTGCAGGGAAAACGTGGCAAAGATTGGCTCAGTCAAGAAATTCGTGGGGAAGGTTACGGGAGGCCTTTGTTCAGCAATGGACTTGTAATGGCTGCTGCTGCTGCTGCTGCTGATGATATATATATATATATATATATATATATATATATATATATATATATATATATATATATATATATATATATACGAAAATGAAATTGAGCAGATTGTAGCGAAGTGTGTTTGTCCCCGTGCAGATAAGTATGGTCGTACAGCATTCACTCCCACTACAATCATACGATATACACATTTTCCGTTCTTTGTACTGAGGATCTTCGTCACAGTGTTGTATAATAAGTTACTGTTACTTTTTTTTTTTTAAACAGTAGTCAACTAGTCCGATAACATCTCTGGTGTTCAGATTTATGTGAGGTGAATCCCACTGTCTGATATTTCGCTGAAACAGATTATATTGATCCTCCACAATACACGCAGGGACATGTCATGAAAACACTCCAGCAGACACCGTTAAACCAGTTGCGCAAAAGATAATCTTCGAACGTCTTCGGTATGGATGGTTGGTATTTGAGCTAGTCATGACAGTTGAAGGCATATGGCATGTAGGAGCCTTGTCGGACCTCAGGGATAGTACTATGAACTTTATGCCCAGAAATAGAAATAAAAACAAAAAGAAAATGAAAAAAAGAACAGGTTCTCGGCGAGCATATTTTAACTTTAGTCGATGGTATAGTTTATTAATAACAATATTCTCCTTTTTGTCATTTTAAAGAACTGCTATTATTTCACTATGATATTTAACCCTAGCAGAGTAGCATAATCACTAATATCTATTCAAGGAAAAGTCTAATATTCAGTTAAATAATCCTCCCCAGAGATCGTCATCTTTCAGAATAATGTCATGATTCATGCAGACACAAAAACAGACAGGGCTTCATTAACAATTCAGTGAGCAGTTAACGTGCTTTATACACTGCAATGGACAGAAAAATCTTCCAGTATGTATCAAAGAATAGTTAGGGTATTATTTACACACGAAAGCATAGTCGGGGTTTCATGTATGCCCCCAACAGCAGATACGGGCACAAGTATGCACCAAACAGCATATACAGTACGGTACGATCTCAGGTACACACCACGGTATTGCTACAGAATCATGTGCAATCCTGAAAATTGTTAGCAGCTCATGCACGAATAAGAAATAATTAATATGTACAATTATTGTCCTAGGAACTTATGTCACAATTTCAATGTTAAAATTCATTACTTTGGTAACATTACTTCTTAGTCCCACTGTATATATCAAATAACATTTAAACATTAATGTTGGCCTGTACAGTGACTGTTCAGCATTCATGTACTGTGGATACACGTGGTTTGTCGTGGTATAGTCTATCGTGCACACCTCTCATAAAGGAAATTATCCGCAACAAAGTACTGGTATACCTTTTTTGTCAAATCGCTGACATTTTTTATTTAGTGAATAATGAATAGTACTGATGCCCTAATTCCGAGTCACAAGAACTTCGGCATTTCCTGTTCTTGCACAACTCTCACCCTCGTAATGTTTCTACCATTGACTGCCACTTCATGCCTTCATACAACCGTTTCCGCTGGCATTTGCTGTGTTCAGATACTCCTTGTAACATATGTCAGTACGTAGCTTTAATTTGCAAAACATTCATTTGTTTGGTCCCATTCGATAGTCCTACATCAGTTATGTGAAGTATTATCCCATTTTCATTGTTTTACTTATTACTGTCGCCCGGAATCCTACCGTGTCCTACTTTTATTGTTCACATTATTCATTGTCTTTGTCTTCTTGATTTTGGAGTTTTTATTCTGATTTTTCTTAGCAAGGCCCATTTCAAAGACTAATATATTTAGATTTCCAACGATTGCCATAAAAATTATTTTGTATGTACCAAGACCAGGTATCTTGAACCATTTTCCTCAAAGTTTCGATTAAGGCCTTAAAAACTAGTTTAGTACAGAAAAAGTGTATAAAGACGGGCGAATAACCATCATAACACGGACACACAATTACCAGGCAAGAAACAAACACCGCAGTGCAGGCCTGTGCTCTGTTCAGCTCCATAATGTTACGGTACGGAATGAGTTTGATCTGAACTGGTCATTCGAATGGATCGTTCCAGGGAGGGAGCCAAGACCCAGGGTAAAAATAGAGAACCTCTTGAACAAGTGTTGCTGTTTGCTGATGATACAGTATTGTTGGGTGAAGATGAATGGGAGTTGCAAGGTTTTCTGAATGAATTTAGGACAGTGTGTAGGAAGAGGAATCTGAAAGTTAATGTAAATAAGAGTAAAGTTATGGTGTTTGAGAGGAAAGAAGTCACAGATTGAACAGTGAGGGTGGATGGTGAGGATATGGAAAATGTGAGTGCATTCAAGTACTGTACTTGGGTTGTGTGATGAGTAAGGATGGAACTTTTGGGGATGAAGTGCTTGAAATGGTACAACAGGGAAGGTAGGTTGTTGGTTCACTGAAAGCAGAGTTGAGAAATAGGGAGGTGAGTAGGGAAGTTAAGAAGTCACTGCATGATAGTATTGTGATCCCTACCCTGACGTATGGAAGTGAGGCATGGACCTTGCTAGAGGGGAACAAGTCAAGAGTGGGAGCAGTGGAAATGAACTACTTGAGAGGAGCATGTGGAGTGACATGGAGGGACAGGTTGACGAATGAAGTGAAGGAACGTTGTGGGGTGGATGTGGATGTGGTTGAGAAGATTAGGAGAAATACACTGAGGTAGTTTGGACATGTGGTGAGAATGGAGAATGAAAGACTGTCTAAGAGGGTGTATGTAGGTGAGGTGGAGGGAGGAAGAGGGAGGGGTAGACCGAGGATGAGGTGGAGGGACGGAGTTGAGAGGTATATGAGGGAGGGGGGAGTGAGTTGGAGGGAGAGCAGTCATATGGTGGGTGACAGAGCGACTTGTAGGCGTTTTGTCTGCAGCCACCTTTTGCGGGATTAGGGTGTCGGCTATAGATAGATTGATTGAACAAGTGTGTGTATGTGTGTGTGTGTGTCAATGGATCAGTGAATTCTATTTATTCTTTATATTCTCTATTCCAGCATTCAAAGCACTTTTTTTCTTTGTAGCCGTGTAATGAGCTGGTTTCTTTCCATCTCTGTCACCTAGTCACCTCCCTGCTCTCCCCCCCCCCCTCTCTCTCTCTAGTATATATATATATATATATATATATATATATATATATATATATATATCCCATTGGATCCCATGGGTGCTGGGCGAGGCATTGCACTGGGAGAGCGCAAAGCGTACCGCCCTCCGCCTATCGGCTCATAGTCGCGAAGCTCATAGGTCCCTACCCGGAGATTCCCTACTTTATAAAGACTTGAAAAATCCCAGTTCTGTCCAGTACTTTGGACACTGGGCTCCAATGGGATATATATATATATATATATATATATATATATATATATATACAGTATATATATATATATATATATATATATATATATATATATATTGTTACGGAACAGAGAAAACTGTCCCGCAAAGTTCCAGGTTCAAAACAAAAGAGTTAGGTAAAATTACAAGTTAAAGTTTAATGCTCAAACTAACAACTAAACATTCAGGACTCATAAGGATAATGTAATGGCAAAAAACAGGTTAAATATATGGTTAACTGCAATAGCCCCTATTAACACGAAATTAGCAAGAGTAAATTTATCTAAGTCAGCCCTGATAAAATGAGAAAACCAGATAATACTCAGTGAATGCAAGATATATTATTACAGATACAAAATATTATTACCACTGGCTGACAATATGAATTACAAAAACTTTACTAGGCCTACGAATCAACACCTTATGCTATACAGTACAAGAACAAAATATAATAACACTTATACTCAAATTGCACAGCTGCTAGATGGCTGGAGACTTCCTGAGCACTCACAATAATAACAACTGTACAGGGGAGGACAGAGATGTGAGCAAAATGAGGAGTAGATCTGAGTGGCAATTAATGCAGAGACTGAGCTCATTATATAGGGGCCGGCAGAGCTTGATATAACTTGTAAGAAGGACGCGCAAATGAAGCTATAGGGGACAAAGAGTTGACAATCCTGCTCTGAACAACAGAAAGAACGACTTACTCTACTATAAGGGTAGAAGGGAGGAGTGAGGTAGAACACGCTCGTGATCAAACATGCAGCATGCTGTACGTTAGAATTACACAAAGGATGATGAAATCATAGGCTATGTAACACCTCCCCACAAAAAAAAAGAAATTTACAAAGGAAATTTCTTATTACTCTAAAACAATCTGTCTAAAGTCTAGATAAGCAATCTGCAATAACATTTTCTTTCCCCTTGACATGTTGTATGTCTAATGAATACTCCTGAAGAAGTAGACTCCATCTTGTCAATCTGATTTTTATCTTTAAACTTACTAAGGAATTTCAGTGGGTTATGATCGGTATAAATGACTATGGGGTCAAAACCAGAACACAAATAAAATGAAAAATGCTGGAAACCCAAAATCAAGGCCAAAAGCTCTTTCTCAATAGTTGAGTAGTTCTTTTGAGGTGGAGTGAACTTCTTACTGTAATAAGATACAGGGTGTTCAATACCCTGATCATCCTCTTGCAGCAAAACAACCCCAGCTCCTGTATCACTTGCGTCAACAGCCATCTTAAAAGGCTTAGCAAAATTTGGAGTAGCGAGCACTGGCTGACTTAATAGGATAGCTTTAAGTTTGCTGAAAGAGGATTCACAGTTATCGGTCCAGACAAATTTAACTCCCTTTTTCAGTAGGTCTGTAAGTGGTGAAACAAGAACTGAAAAGCTAAGAACAAATCTCCTGTAATAACCTACCATTCCCAAAAATCTTTGTAGCTCTTTCCTACTTTTAGGTCTGGGAAGATCACTTATAACCTGAACCTTAGCTGCTGGTGGTGCAACGTGTCCATCACCAATTACATACCCAAGGTACTGAACTTTAGCTTGACCAAACTCACACTTTGATAAATTAGCTACAAGATTAGCATGAACCAAACGCTCAAGAAATTTACTGACATGGCATAGGTGATCTTTCCAGTTGTCACTGAACATTAATACATCATCAATATAAACAACACACCCTGCCAAACCCTCTGTTACAACATTCATGAGCTTCTGAAATGTGGCTAGTGCATTCTTCATACCATATGGCATTACAGAACATGCAAAAGTCTTTCCTAGTGTCACAAAACTTGAGATCTCCCTAGCACGTTCAGTCATAGGTACTTGCCAGTATCCCTTTAACAAATCAAACTTACTTATGTACATAGCCTTTCCGATCTTGTCTATGCAATCTTTCACGCGAGGGAGAGGGTAAGTGTCTGTTTTGGTTATCTGATTAACACGTCTGTAGTCGATGCAAAGCCGCTGTGACCCACCTGGCTTAGGGACTAGAGTGACAGGAGAACTCCACTCGCTCTGACAGGGCTCAATCATCTTGTGGTCCAACAGGCAGCCACGCTCCTTCTGGATGAGAGGAACTTTCACTGGATTCACACGGTAAGGAGTCAATTTAATTGGCTTTGCGTCTCCAACATCGACATCATGCATCAACACAGTGGTTTTTCCTGGAGTAGCACGGAACACTTGCGGGTACTCCTGCAGTAATGCCGAAAACTCCTGCCTTTCCTCGGGAGGTAGATGAGAAAGCTTAGTCTGGAGATCATTCATGATATCAGGATTCTTCCCCAAACTATCACTCAGGCTCATGCTGCATGGGAGAACTTCACTTGCAGACTCGGGTAGAACAGCTACAGTGCAGACTGGGTTATTTTCGTCCCGCCTGTGATATAACTTTAGCATGTTGATGTGACAAAGTTGCTTGTTCTTTCTACGATCTGGTGTGGCAATGACATAGTTGACATCACTGAGTTTCTTCTCCACGAAATAAGGACCACTAAACTTGGCTTGAAGAGGTTGCCCATGCACCGGTAGCAGAATCAAAACCTGATCTTTTGGCTGAAAGTGGCGTAACCTGGACTTCTTATCATACCGAGTATTCTTCTCCTGAGCAGCTCCTAAATTCTCTCTCGCCAGCTGGAAAGCAGTGGACAGCCGTTTTTTGAACCAGGCCCGCATCCAGGACTGTGCACAAGGTGCACGTGCACAGGGGCCCCCACATCAAGGGGGCCCCCACCAAAAAAAAAGTTTGGATGTTTGGAGAGAGTAAAACTCCATCATTAATTTAAAAAAAATAATCAAAAAAATCAAAACAAAAATCAAATCAAAACAAAACAAATCTAACCTAATTTAACCTTGAACAAGCTTACATTAAGGCTTTTGTTCAAGGTTAGGTTAGGTTTGTTTTGTTTTGTTTGTTTTGTGTGTCCGTGAATGATTTTTTGTTCTTTATCGCATGTCTCGCTAGCCAGTGTTTGTTTTTCTTAAAATGATATTACTTTTACAGACTTTAGCTAGCGTGCATGCTGTAATAGGGGATAAAGCACTGGGAAGTAAGAATACCATACTTTTTCTCCATTTTGTTCTTGAGTGACACACACCAAAACCTGTCCAGAAGTATCCCTAAAATGCTCAGAAAGCATCTCAGAGCATCTTAGAACTGTTGGCTTCTGGGGGCCTAAAGCGGCCCCCGGACCCCCTGCCTAGATGGCTTCGGCCCTTCGGGCCTTGCATTTGCCTTACCACTTTCGGGGCCCCCACATAGCCTTGTGCACAGGGGCCTCCACACACCTTAATGCGGCCCTGCTTTGAACTTCATCACATACTCCAGTAGGTTGACGTCATCTTCCTCCGACAGCCAGCATTCCTTGAGTAGCTTAAGGGGTCCTCTTACTTCATGGCCAAACAGTAGTTCAAAGGGTGAGAAACCCAGTGATTCATTTGGAGATTCTCTTGCGGCAAATACAACGAATGGAAGACCTTTATCCCAGTCTTTCTGATGTTCCAAACAGTATTTCTTGAGCATCGATTTGAGTGTTTGATGATATCTCTCCAACGCTCCTTGGGTCTGGGGATGGTAAGCTGAAGACGTGATCTGGGTGATGCCCAACTCTTTCAGAGACTGCTTGAAAACATTTGACATGAAATTACTTCCCCGGTCTGACTGTACCTCCTTGGGCAGACCAAACTTTGTGAAAAACCCTAGCATTTCCTTAACCACGTTCTTTGCTGAGATATTTCCAAGTGGAATGGCTTCAGGATAACGAGTACCCATATCAATCAGGGTAAGCACATAAGAAAATCCTGAAGAAGTCTTAGGAAGAGGGCCCACAATATCCACCAACACACGGGTGAATGGCGCCTCAAAAGGAGGAATGGGAACTAGAGGTGCAACCTTTTCGGTCTGATTACACTTCCCCACAACTTGACAGGTGTGACAAGACTTACAATACCAGGAAACATCTCTGAAGATACCTGGCCAGTAGAAATGTTTCAAAATGCGTGCCACAGTCTTCCTCACTCCAAGGTGTCCTGCCAAACTGGATTCATGAGCCACTCTAATGATATCCTGCCTACAAACACGAGGGATGACAACTTGATGTACAACCTCCCATTCACAGTCGACTGATGCTGTTGGGGGTCTCCACTTCCTCATAAGTACTCCTGACTTTATATAATAACAAGTAGAAGCACCAGCTGACTCTTCCTCACTGCAAGCAGAGTTAGTTAGACCTTTCAACTCAGGGTCAGCAACCTGCAACTCAACCAACTCTTGACGAGACAAATTATCAACACTACGGGGTACTGCCTCATCTGGTGAGTGGTCCAAATTAGCAAGAAAAGTGTCAGCTAGGATAACATCATCATCATCATTATCCTCTAAGTCACCAGTAACTTTAGACTTAGCCCTAGTGACAGCACATGCAGGGAACACATCAGGGACATCACAATCCTGGGCCGCAGCCACTGGCTCACTAGACAACTGAGGAGCTGGACACACTTGACTTCTACCAATATCATTTCCAAGTAAGAAAGTTACACCTGACATTGGGAGTGTCTCAACCAACCCAACCATAACGGAACCATTAACAAAACCAGACTCTAAATTCACTCTGCACAGAGGGACAGAGAAGTAATTATTCCCTACACCTTGTAAGATTACAGTTTCATCAGAGGAATTAACATTAGATCCTAGAACACTGGTTAGCATAAGGGATTGGCAAGCGCCTGTATCACGATATATTTTAACTGATATCCTGTTATTACTGTCCAGAGGACTGACAAAACCATCAGACAGGAAATTAGCACATGAACTCTTGAGAGTGTCACCCACGTCACTGCTCAAAAGAAGAGCTCCATCATGAGAATTTAATTTACCCCTCAAAGCAGGTTCAGTTAACTCAGTTAAAGAATTCTGGGAACTCTCAAGGGTGGACACTAGACCAATTAAGTGAATCTTTAGAGACTCCTTTTTGTTCACATCACGCTGTCTCCTGAAACATTTCTCCGTAGTATGACCAAGCTTACTACAATATGTACATTTACTTTTCTGAAATCTAGAGGTGAAGCTGGTATTTACTTCCTGAGAAACATCATCTTTACTCTCTTTCCTGTTACCTGTACTCTGAGTAGAGGCAACGTACTAACTCTCAGCTTTCCTTTTTTCTTTAGAATATCTCTTGTGAGAACATATTCATCAGCTAAAACTGCAGCATCAGACAAATTATCTATTCTTTTCTCATCAAGATAAAGGCTTACATCTTTATTAATACATCTTTTGAAGTCCTCCAGCAAAATCATCTGCTTAAGTTTGTCAAAATCAGAATCCACATTCTTAGAATTTAACCACTGCTCAGATCTTCTTTGATTTTTGCATACTCAACATGGGATTGCTTATCTTGCTTATAAGTTGTCCTAAATTTTACTCTATAGGCTTCAGGAACAAGCTCATAGGCCTTAAGAATCAAGCTCTTAACTACATCATAATTATCAGATTGATCCTGAGGCAAAGATGCATAAGTTACTTGAGCTTTACCGGTGAGAACAGTTTGAAGGAGTAATGGCCAATACTTTTTTGGCCAATTAAAACCTGTAGCTACCCTCTAAAACAACTGAAAATATTTTGTTAAATCAGATTCATTAAAAGGAGGGACAAGTTTAACATTTTTAGCCACATCAAAATCATCAGAGCTAGATAATCCAGTTCCACCTTGTTTCATGCGATACTCATGGTCTGCCTGAATCCTAGCAAGTTCAATTTGTGCCTGAGCCTGTACCTGTGCCTCCTGAATACGAGCCTGAGATTCAGCCTCCTTAGCATTTGCCTGAAATTCAGTCTCCTTAGCACGAGCCTCCTGCAGGGCTAGCTGTTACTTAACTAATTAAATCTGCGTTTGCTCATTTGGAGGAGTTACATTAAACAAGCTTTCATTAATCATGTAAACAATTTGATCTTTAGAATGATGAGAGCGAACAACAATTCCCAATTGTTGAGCAACAAGCTTAAGTTCATTCTTTGTTCTGTTTTCTACATCACACACTGTTTGCACATTTGACAAAAAATCTTTGGCTTCATCAAGAGTAGTAATAGACATCATGAATAAATCAGTCACAAAATATCAAGCAATATCCTTATCGTAATATCCTGAATATCCTGATAAGAGGTCGCCAAATTTATGTTACGGAACAGAGAAAACTGTCCCGCAAAGTTCCAGGTTCAAAACAAAAGAGTTAGGTAAAATTACAAGTTAAAGTTTAATGCTGAAACTAACAACTAAACATTCAGGACTCATAAGGATAATGTAATGGCAAAAAACAGGTTAAATATATGGTTAACTCCAATAGACTCTACTACACGACATTAGCAAGAGTAAATTTATCTAAGTCAGCCCTGATAAAATGAGAAAACCAGATAATACTCAGTGAATGCAAGATATATTATTACAGATACAAAATATTATTACCACTGGCTGACAATATGAATTACAAAAACTTTACTAGGCTTACGAATCAACACCTTATGCTATACAGTACAAGAACAAAATGAAATAACACTTATACTCAAATTACACAGCTGCTAGATGGCTGGAGACTTCCTGAGCACTCACAATAATAACAACTGTAAAGGGGAGGACAGAGATGTGAGCAAAATGAGGAGTAGATCTAAGTGGCAATTAATGCAGAGACTGAGCTCATTATATATGGGCCGGCAGAGCTTGATACAACTTGTAAGAAGGACACGCAAATGAAGCTATAGGGGACAAAGAGTTGACAATCCTGCTCTGAACAACAGAAAGAACGACTTACTCTACTATAAGGGTAGAAGGGGGGAGTGAGGTAGAACACGCTCGTGATCAAACATGCAGCATACTGTACGTTAGAATTACACAAAGGATGATGAAATCATAGGCTATGTAACAATATATATATATATATATATATATATATATATATTATATATATATAATACATATATATATATATATATATATATATACATATATATATTTATATATATATATATATATATATATATATATATATATATACCTGTATATGACTGTGATCACGTGATGATGCTTTTTTACCACATACGAATCTTATATAAACGTGTGATAGTGTTTATGGTCTTTGTCATGTTATGATAATTACAACCATCTAATGGTGTTCATGACCATGAGCATGAAATTGTGCTTATGACCTTCAGTGAGGGGAACTGTTTATGATAATGTTTTGTTACTTCACAACCAATATGTTGTAGTGTATATGGCGATCTGGTGGTGTTTCATAACCATGTTGTTATGTATTTGACCATGGCTATATGGCACGAATAATAACAGTGTGGTTGTATTCATGACCATGACCATGTGGTGGTGTTTATTGAGATTGTTATTATGTTCATGACCATGGCTATGTGGTGGTGTTATCGATATCTCTTGTGTCGGTGTAAGTAAATGTGGTATCTTTTTTTTTCATAATCCAGAGATGATCAGATGCAAGTATTGTATCTCTGTGAGGACGGTTTTCTCGAGATGGTCACTCAAGTCGTTATACAGAAACAAGACTGAATGCTATGGTGATCTACTGTACGCTGTCTCATGTGCCGTGGGGCTCGCACTGAAAAACAGCAAGAGATAATCTGTGTCACAATTCTAACTTAATGTCCTGAGTATTATCGAGAAGCTGATATGAAGTTATTTCAGTAATCAAATGAATTAAAAACACATTAGGATTATTAACTGTCCTTTTTAAATATGGAAGATTCAGATGAAGGACTTCTTCACATAGTGGCACCAGAGTTGGTGGTTCCAGTGCCCGATCAAGCTCCTTCTCCTCGTTCTCAATCTTCGGAGAAGGGGGATGTTGGACTCCAGGAGGGCAACTTCCGGCTGCATTTCACTGAGTTCACGTCATGATGAGCATGGGACCACACCTACAACAGCAGCAGTAATTCAGGGGAAAAAACGTTAGACTTGGATGATGGCAAAAATGGTTGGCGGAAGGGAGAGGGTGGAGGTAATGACCATCATCTTTCCATTCTCTTGCATATATGCTTTTCATGTTTCTATTTACTACGTTACTGCCTTGAACTCCCATTTGCGTTTCATTCTTAGTCCCTTGTTACCGTGTTTCCTGCCAAACCTTCCTACGTTATTTTCTTCCTTTTCATCTTCAGCAACAGTAATACTCGCTCTTCTTACCCACCACACTATTATTTAACCTCCAGTAGAGTGACGATATTTTCCCTTTTTACATATTCAACGTTTTTTTTTTTTTTTTTTTTTTTTTTTTTTGCCTACAGGAAAAGCTCTTGTATTGAGAGGGTTATGTAGGTTATACAAAATTCCTCCAGTCCAAATAAATCCTCTTACTAACAACTGCTCGAGGAGAGCAATAACAAAGTGAAAACTTATCGTTATGAATGGATTCATTCTTTACTTACAAAACTCTACCCTGTGTTCCCAGTGTCTTCCGTCTCCACCACCTTCTTTTCCACATGAAGAGCACATACGAGTACTGTACATGAATGGTTAGTACACAAAAACTTGGACACGCAAATGTCAGTTTTTTTCCTAGATCAATCAATACTTGTACAGCTTTCTTCAGAGGCAGGACGGAGAGTAGCTGATAGCAACATGTCCTGTCACCTCAAAGACAATGCGTCAGACTTTGCTTGCTAGAAAATTCTTAGACTCAATAAACTAAAATTGTTGGCCATGAAATGCCACACTGTAACAGAGTAAGTGAAAGCAGTCACAGTTCACGAATTTTGAGTCTTACATTCTTGTACACTGTATGTGTGTAGGTGGACATCGATGCCAGTACGTGTGTGTATGGAGCTGTCTTATGTTGTGTATATTTAATGTCGTGTGTGTGTGTGTGATATACAAGTTTCCTCAAAAGAGCCTGCAATAATTTCACACACACACACACACACACGCACACTCTCTCTCTCTCTCTCTCTCTTTCAGTCTGAGTGGTAATGCTCAACCTGACATATTAGTTATAACTGGCATAAAGTACAGATAATGAGGCATTTGGATGATGCTAACGCCGTATCTAACCTCGGGACTTAACAAAGTCTAGCGTATGCAGAAGAAATGTCTGAATTTATCAAGAATGTAATGAAGATATCGTTGTAATTAAGGTATTAACTGTTGAATATAAAAGGCCGTCTACTAGTTTTCACTGTGGCGAGAAAAACCTTGCTTCATAGTATTTGAATTCCTCAGTCTTCTTACTGTCCACGGCTTTTCGCACGGATATCTCCTTACCCCCAACAGCGCTTAACTCAGTCCTTCATTTTCACTCGGCAATTTTTTTTTTTTTTTTTTTTTTTTTATCTCGGAAAATAATAACATTGCGTCTCATACAAAATCAGTTTCCAAAAGATCGGGTTTACTTAACGAACGTCGTGCTTTCTTTTAAACATTTGTTGGTCTGCTAATCGCATATATCCTTGTCACAATCAGACGTGGGGGAATCGGAGGTAATTTGTCACCCTATACTGAACATACAAAACAAGTAAATCTTACAGGCTTTTATGATATTATATTCTTTTCTCTGGATCCCTTCAGTCTCATTTTGCTGCAGTGATTTACAAATTCCTTCTTAAGTATCTTGTATGCTATGCACACTGTCCTTCACAACCGATTATTATATTTCTCATCATGACGAACGAGAAACCTCCATCTGTTCAAGCTGTTGCCGCCACACATGGGTGGTCATAGTACTAGAGGATTGAAGTTAATAGAAATCAACAAAAGTCCGTAGGAATAGTGTGCAAGGGTACATTGTAAGTGGGTTAACACAAGTAAATGAGACGATGTGTTGTGGGTGGAAAGGATGAAGGTGGATGTCGAGTCCAGGTGTAAGGGGACAACTTAGAGAACGCAATTAATTCGTCGGCGTCTTCACAAACCGGTGAATGTGCAATATTCCCTTTTCAAGAAAATCGCCTCTGAAGATTTACTTTTCTTTCTGATGCACTCTCTTGCTTACTTTTTTACAATATGATAGTATTTTGTGTTTTCAAAGCCTACTGTGTTCTGCTTAGCAAGGCTTCACAGTATCTTAATTTAATCTTAGTATCAGCGAGAAAATTCAATTGCAAGATATTGGTCGGTTTGTGAAAACATGCAGCATGGATATGGTAATGATTTGACACTGATTCGACAGCTTGTGGAAACAGATTTATTCGTCACTAAAAATTTGTCACATAATAAATAGCATTCAAATTTCTGTTATTACATTCATAAAATCAAAACTATACACATGCTATAGAGAAAATTCACATAAGAATATCATAAGCACCACATTACTATGAATTTCTTAGTAAAATTTTGTGTTATTATTCGTTGTGCTAAGATCTAGGTTCTTAGTCATGAAAATTCTTCACAGATTAAAAAGCATAAAAACTTAGTGTTCGCAGTCATCATTATCATCATCATCCAGATATCCCCTCCCATTATAAGGCCGGATGAGGAGTAACAGCGCCCAGAGAGCTGAAGTTTACCCAGTTCAATGGGCCACGCTACCATTCACTCCTCAGTCAAGCCCCCGGCATCTTGGCTCCATCTGATAAACTATAAGGTTTGCAATATATGCAAAAAATCAAAACTGTATATGTATGCTATAATCAGTATCAGTTTTCATATAAGAATATCACATGCACCACATTACTGTGTATTTCTTAGTACAATGAATTTGATTGTATTATTCATTGTGCTGAAACCCATGTGCTTTTGGAAATTATGTGAAGACTTAACACACAGAATGAGTGTTAAAGGCATTTCAGAATCAACCACTCTGTCACTTTCCAGGTTTCAACATGTCATTATTGTTACTAGTGGTAGATTCTGATAAAAAGAAACATGATTTTAATTGAAAATGACTGAGGTCAGACCATCACATAAACTTCAAAGATCCTTGTATATGGCACTTGACAGCTTTGGAAGCTGTACCACAGACCCTGTTCTGGCTGGATGGCTCACGGTAGAGTTGCGTCTGGTATCATGAAGTGACAGAGAAATTTTTCAGCACAATGAGATGATTTGTAGAACAGCTTCTGCCTTTTGTTTTAGTCGGTGTATAACTGCATAACCTTGGTCCAGTCCACTGATGCACCTTCATCCGATTCTCCAACACGAAGGATCCTCAACTTTCGTGAGTACTGCCTCCAGTCTTTAATCATTGATGGTTGTACTTCAATGACCTTATAAGGAACTCTCCTTGCAAGCCGGATTATCAGAGCCAACAGTGTAGGGGTGAAAACATCTCCAGTTCTTTTGGGGGCCCTTTTAATGGTACTGTGCATTGAATCACCTTCGCTTTGCCCATATGTTTAATAAAAGCATAAAGTGATCCGTTGGATGGAAACAAAGCAGTCCAAGAAACAGATAGACATAGCTGGAAGAATGGAAATTTTATTTTAGCCACCACAACCATCACTAAATAATACAACTTCATTTACACCTTTTCTGTCAGCATCCATCAGAAAATCATACACCCATGAAGCAATCTCATTTGCCCCACGACTGGCAATTCCTTCATGCCACAAGTAACAAACACCTTCCCCATTTCCTACATTGTAGACTGTGATATTATAGCATGACAACTTTCGCCTGTAGTTCACAAATACAGGCATGTTGCTGCAAGGTATTTCTCATCCAACTTTGCTGTCTCTTTCATTTTATTTTTAATGTTTCTGACGGCCTGCTTCTCAAGGATATGTTTTTCAAATTGTCCTTTTACTGCTTATGTATCATCCATATTTCCAGTCCCAAATGTATTGCAGAGTTCACATACGTCCTTTTTTGGAATATGGAATCATAGCTTAAGCCCATTGAATATTTTCCTGTAATAAGAGAAGCTAACTTGATTCTCAGAATTTTCATTGTTATAGAGTTGGTGTGTAATGCCACAAGAGTCAAAACATGGGAGAGTCATGTAAGTTAAGGCTTTAGTACGTAAGCTATACATTTGTAAGTGTTTACCCTAATCCATTCTAGGCTTAAGGTATAGTAACATGCTTGTACCTAGTAGTTAATACATGTTCTTTTTATTATTATTTCTGTAGCTGTAAGATCATAAATCTCATTTATGCTGCGCTAGTCCTTAAGAATATTTGTACATGTTGCAGGTGAAGTTTGCTGGAGGCATACGTGGGGTATTTGAATGGCGTATCGTCTGTACTCTATTTATAGCCCGACCCCTTAAAGTCAAATTGTCGTACATTCACTGTTCTGTGTGTCAGAATAACCATTTCCTAGGGAAATTTCGAAATGTTTCAGCATATGAGAATCAGGGTTCGATTTTTTAGTTAACCATGAGCAGAATCGAATGTATAAACTGCCTGAAGCTTCACTCATCAGTCATCCATTGTCACCTCAGCCGTCAGGACCTTAACTAGCCTAAAGCAGTGCTTACTACAGCCACCTCAGCTGTCAGGATGGTGATTGCTACTGTACAGTATTTACCAACCACCATCAAACCATAATTTAAGGTAATTTTAAACTTGTTCAAAAAGGAACGTGATCCATCTACAGTAACACAACCACAGCACTTCGACGTTGATGGATTACCTAAACAATACCCAGTTAAAATGAGAAAGGTCTCAGAAAAAGAGGTGATCCGAAAACTTTCCAAGAAAAATCGCAACTCTGGTGATGAATATGTGAGTATAGAAAGGGGTCAGGAGATGCCTGCAAGGTGAAAACTGAAAAATGGTTGCTCAATAAAAGCATGTGCTAGACGAGGACTGTGCTGTGATAAAGTGACTGAAGAACAAAGAATAATACTTTTTAATGGTTTTTATGACTTGGGAAATGTTGAGAGTCAGAGGGAATGGATTAGTAGGAACGTTGCAGTAAAGGATCCAAAATATGCTCGAAAGGGAAAAGAAAGCAGAAAAAGTAGAACCATTGCTTGTTGCATGCCACATGCTGACTAGAAAAAACGAAGTGTGTAAAGCAATGTTTTAAAGCACCCTGAACATTAGTGACTGACGTATCAGGACAACAATAGAAAAAATATCACCAGATGGATCATTTCAGAAAGAAGGTCGGAGAGGTAGAAAACCTAAACTAAAAGAGGGGGAAGAAAGACTGCGACAGAAAGTGACGGACCATATCAATCGATTACCACGAATGGAGCCGCATTATTGCCGAAGAGCACTACTAAGGAGCACTTATTCCCGGCCCTAACTGTAAATGCACCTGTGATGCCCGATCCCTTATATTGGATGTTGTTGTTTGAGGCTGACTTACAACGAGCACCACAATTGTATCCCTAGAGTTCGTTCGACCCTTATCCTGATATTGTTGGACTAACTGTGGAATCGGTTGGGATCCGAGATTATTCAAAATTAATTTAATTCTCTCCAATCAAATATCACACACAAGGAAAATTGGCCGTTCTGAATAATTACTAACAGGAAAGAAATTTGGTAGCTTCATCGTGAGTAGCGTGACAATAAGAGAATTTTTAGGTAGCGTAACAATAACAACTTTGGGTAGCGTGACAATGCAATAACAGAACTTTATACTCCCAAAACCGATTCAGCACAGGGGTTGAAAACAATTCTCACCAAGGCACGAGGGTTATGAGAAGTTATACAGGATTTCAGAGATATAAGAGAGGAATGACAGTGAAACTCAATAAACTTCAAAATGCTGAATTTACTAATATCTCTCCTTTCTTTAAATCACATTACATTATACTGTTCAATTTACTAATATATGACAACTTAAATTGATTTTTTCTCTAAGAAATGAAACTACTTTTTGACAGAACTCTAGATTTTTCATTTAACATTTTATTTATTCACAGTGCACAGAATTTTCTCCACAACGAATTCTATATAGGCACTTATACCTCAGTTAGCCAACAAATGTTATTACTCTAGATCTCACTCCTCCCCAACATCAGTGAAACTTAAACGGTTCGCCACATTCAGTACACTCGTGGGCATACAGGCTTTCTCCGAGCACATCAGGCGAGGGAGTTTGCCTTGGGGACTCACTAAACAATTACATAATCAAAAGAACTAATCACTGTTTTGTATAAATGGTGAGTGTACAATGTAAATCCTAACGAACTTTGCTAGGGCAGTTAATATGGCGGTTAGAGGGAGTTTTGAGGTGGCGTTTTCACAGCATCTGTACGTAGCACGGGGGCAAAATTGAGAGTCAGTAACATTACAACTTAGGTCGCAACGGCACAGATAATATCTCTGAACTTTTACAACGCCAGTAGGAACAAGGAGGAAGGGAAGAAAACGGAGTAATGAAACTCACCAGTACGAAGCACGGGGGCAAATCTGAGAGTGAGTCAGGAGCTCGCTAATACCCCTCTCTGTTACTTTTCAAAATGCGGGAAACTAAGCGACTTGGATGACGTGTAGGGTACTTTTTGCTTTACCCCATGAGGGTCACAACTCTAAACTTCTGATTCTGAAAGGATACAGATATTAATTTTCTTTACTCTCAATCTGGCAGGGAAAATTTAGCTATTCTAATTATCCCACACAAAGAGTCGTAAATTGAATCAACAGCGGTCGCTAGCATCCTCTCGGCGGAGGAATACATTACCCAACCGTTACGTCATGTCCTCGGGTACTAGCTAACTAATATTTTTAAAGGCTTTCCCCCTCTATACGATATTATTTCTTCTATAAGCATGTTAATCGACAACATTGTGACTTTACTATGATTGCATCAGATCTGATTTAATAGCAATTAAGTACAGACCGGGTCCGAGACGCTTTATTCGCTTTTTTAGTTAGTTCTTTTTACGGGGTGGGGCACTAACCCACCACCAACCCTTTTAGTCGCCTCGTACGACAAGCAGGGATACTGGGGGAGTATTCTTGAAACCCCCCTACCCCCAGGGGAACAAGTCAAGAGTGAGAGCAGTGGAAATGAGTTACTTGAGAGGAGCATGTGGAGTGACATGGAGGGACAGGTTGACGAATGAAGAAGTGAAGGAACGCTGTGGGGTGGATGTGGATGTGGTTGAGAAGATTAGGAGAAATACACTGAGGTGGTTTGGACATGTGGAGAGAATGGAGAATGAAGGATTGACTAAGAGGGTGTATGTAGGTGAGGTGGAGGGAGGGAGAGGGAGAGGTAGACCGAGGATGAGGTGGAGGGATGGAGTTGAGAGGTATATGATGGAGGGGGGGGGTGAGTTGGGGGAAGGGTAGTCAAATGGTGGGTGACAGAGCGACTTGAGGCGTTTTGTCTGCGGCCACCCTTTGCGGGATTAATGGGTGAACGAAGGACAATTATTTTCATGACTGTGTATGAGATAGCAATGAGATAACAAAACTGTAACAGAGCTGAACTTCCATATCTTTTATTCCATGTGTTGACTGTAAACGTTGACGTGGTTATTATGCTGTTTGTGAAAACAGAAATCTTGTGTCTGACCATAACTTTGTTTTCACAAACCGACGAATCAGATATTTGTCAGTTTGTGAAAAGAGCATTGCAGAATAATAATAATATTCGACAACAACAAATTTCTGCTTCTTGAAAAGCTTTGACTTATGTATTTCATATTTAAACTACTTAAATACTTGCATGTCGTCAATGTCCAAGTGGTATTATCTTAATAACTGCCAAATTTGCATATTCGCCGGTTTGTAAAAACATCGACGAATTGGTGACGGGCGAACAAGGGCTGCTCTGTATAGGATGGATGGTATGGGGCCCCTACAACCAACACAAGGAAAGCACGAACGGGGCTTGGACCAGCAATACCTCATGGCTCCCCTCACGGCGCGGCGTACGGACAAGCCTGGACCCACGACACGTAAATTAAGTTGAAGTTAAGACTGATAGTGTCATTAGCCCATAAAGTTAAGGTGACTCAGGATGGTTTATTGTACAGTACCATTCCGGTGCGAGAGAAGATAACGTCTTGCGGCTACAGTATAATGAGTAACCTAAAGGATACTAGAGATAAGCAAACTCAGTGAAGAAAATATGAATTAAAGTGCTATTAAGTGAACTTAAATTGTGCTGCACTAATTTAGTGTAACGTCATGTTTGCAGGCTTTGACCGAATAAACTGTATTCAAGTCCACGTGCTGGCGCTCAATCACCTATTCCTCTAATGATCACCTCGCAAGTGATTACACCTACAAAGTCACCCTGCCTCTGCTAAATGATGTAAAATAATGCAATACACAAACAGCACACCTATTCTCTCTGATTTAAAAGGTGAAACATGGGGCAACTCGTAAATAGTTAAGGGAGAAAATTTGTGTGTGATCATGTCAGATCACTTGCTAAAACTGCCTCAAAGAAACTTGGATTATTGTACAGAGTCCGTAACTTCTTCACTGACGAGCAATTAGCTATAATTTATAAGAGTCATGTGCCCTCCTAGCTTGAATACTGCTCACCAATGTGGAATGGAGGTGGAGAGGTTGCATTAAAACAACTAGACAGTACTCAGGACAAAGCTGTTAGAATTATTAATAACCCTGCTATTACTAATAAATTACCTCCTCTACAAATAAGAAGGAATGTTGCCTTCCTTGCATTGCTTTACAGTTATTTTTATAGCAAATGCTCAGACGAAGTTGCGTCCATGGTACCACCTCTCCATGCCTTCCCTCGCGCTACACGGGCAGCTGGCAGCGCTCATGACTGGAATGTCACTCAGCCATATCGCAGAACTTCTGCCTATCAGAATTCTTTCATTCCCCGAACTGCATCTATCTGGAACTCGCTTCCCCAGAGTTGTTTCCCTCAAAACTTCAACCCACAGCTGTTCAAGTCTAATTGTTACAGATACTTTATGAACAGAGGACACCAGTAATCTGGTGTATGAATTAGCTTTTCTTTAAATTTAATTGTTTTTCCTTCCTCTGTTCTGTTGAAAAAAAATATATATATATATATAAAGGAATACAAATTATCCTGTGCATAAAAAAAAAAAAAAAAAAAAAAACGATGGCCAGCTCCAAACGGGCCGTTGCAGTTCAGCCTGTACACATAAAGGAGAAACTTATCTGGTTAGTCTGAAAATACCATCTCTCGCCTCTCTTTCTACACAAACTAAACCACCCAAACAACAGAAATAACTCGATATTTTCATACACATAATAAACATCAAAAAGTGTGAAAAATTATATATATATATATATATATATATATATATATATATATATATATATATATATATATATATATATATATATATATATTGTTACGGAACAGCGAAAGATAATGTACACTTTAAGTGAGAATACTAAAAATCACTACTGTCCCGTAAAGTTACAGGTTCAAAACAAAAGAGTTAGGTAAAATTACAAGTTAAAGTTTAATGCTCAAACTAACAACAAAACATTTAGGACTCATAAGGATAAGGTAATGGCAAAAAACAGGTTAAATATACGGTTAACTGCAATAGCCTCTATTAACACGAAATTAGCAAGAGTAAATTTATCTAAGTCAGCCCTGATAAAATGAAAATACACCGGGCAATGCTCAGTTAATGCAAGATAAATTATTACAGATACAAACTATTATCAAAAATGACTGACAAAAACCTTTCCATAAATCACAAAAAAACCTCACTAGGCCTAAGAATTAACCCTATACTTCACAGCACAAGAAAAAATGCAACAACAGTTATACTCAAATTACACAGCTGCTAGATGGTTGGAGACTTCCTGAGAAACTCACAATAATAATAACTGTACAGGGGAGGACAGAGATGTGAACAAAATGAGGAGCAGATCTAAGTGGCAATGATGCAGAGACTGAGCTCATTATATAGGGGCCAGAAGAGCTTGATACAACTTGCAAGAGGGATGCGCAAATGAAGCCATGGGGACAAAGAGCTGACAATCCCGCTCTGGACAACAGAAAGAACGACTTACTCTACTATAACGGTAGAAGGGGGGAACTGAGGCAGAACACGCTCGTGATCAAACATGCAGCATACTGTGCGTTAAAATTACACAAAGGATGATCAAATCATAGGCTATGTAACGATATATATATATAGTACCGTATATATAATCATCATCCGGACCTCCTTTCCCACCCTACGGCAGGGTGAGGGGTAGCAATGTCCAGACAGCCCAGATTTGCCCAATCCAATGATCCACGTCTCCATTCACTCATCATTCAAGCCCCCGGAATCCTGGCTCTATCGGATACACCAAAAACATTCACCACGTACTGTAGCTTCACATAAATGTATCCGATTGAGTCAATCTGGACGCTGTCACGTTAAAAAGGGGTGCCAAATCCCTGATCATGCACTTCTCCTCACAACATTCATCCAGCCAGCTCGATCTCTTGTCCGTTCCCTAGCCTCGGCGGCTTCCAAACCTCTCTTCCTCACACACTCATCCACCATATCTCTCCACCTTCTCCTTGGCCTACCTCGCATCCTCCCTCCTTCAAATTTGCTCAGATATACCTTTTTCACCACTCTATTATTATCCATTCTCTCCACATGACCATACCATCTCAGTACACTCTCTTCAGTTCTGGTGTCCACCGACTTCCTCAGTCCAGATCTTTCACGAATCACATTATTTCGTATCCTATCCACCCTCTGTACTCCACATACATTCCTCAGCAGTCTCATCTCCACAGCTCTTGCTCTTAACATTTCATTTTCATGTCACATCATTGATTCACATCCGTATGTTAAAGTTGGCACCAACACTCCTTCACGTAAGCCTCGTGCAGCTGCAACACTCAAGCCCCTGTTTCTTATCAAGGCCTTCATTGCACCAGTTACTTTTCTTCCTCGTGTCATTGTACTTTCCACTTTTGTGCATTTTCCTCTCTTTTCTATCACTGTACCCAGGTATTTAGACTCTCTCACCAGTTCCAGTCTCTCTCCATTCACTGTAACATCGCACTGGGAGTCACCTTCTCTCTCAATAACCATCACTTTACTCTTTTCTACATTTACTCTCAAGGCACGACGCTCACAGACATCAGCAAAACTCTGCACTATTCTACCAAGCTCTTGTCCGGTACTTGCAAGCAGTACTGCATCATCAGCATACAACAAATTTGAAATATTCCATCCATCACCACTCATTACCATGACTTGTGTTTTTACTTCTCTCATCACCCCATCCATGCATATATTGAACAGCCAGGGGACATCACACAACCTTGTCGCATGCTCACACGCCCATACCAATCGTAAGCCATGCAATGCCCATTAACCCTTACACATGCTTCACTACCATCATAAAAACTCCAGACGGCACCTAGCAGTTTACCATCTACACCGTACATGCGCAAAACTTTCCACAATCCTTCTCTGTCCACTTTGTCGTATGCTTTTTCCAGATCCATGCATGCCATAAACTCCTTATGTTCCTTCCACAAGCCTTCTCTGCTATCTGTCTCACTGCAAATATTTGATCCACACATCCTCTGCCACTCCTAAAGCCACGCTGTTCATCACTCACTAGGACTTCTGATATCTCTCTTACTTTCTCTGTTATAATTCTTCCACATATCGTCCTTACCACACTCAATAAACTTATGCCACGATAATTCTTGTACTCACTCCGCTCACCTTTGTTTTTGTACAGGGGTAAAATCACAGCCTTTTTCACTGTGCAGGCACAGTTTCACTCATCCACGCCTTCTTACATATGTCCAACAAGCACTTTATTCCACTCTCTCCACTACATTTAAGCATCTCTGCATACACCTCATCAGCCCCAACTGCTTTCCCATTATTCAGCCGCTTCACAGCACTCTTCACCTGTGCGAGTGTCACGTATCCTGGTACTGCTTTCCTTCTCTGCACACCCACAAAACCAATCATGTATACAGCCGCTCTGCATTCTCTATTCCCGTTCATCAGGCTTTCAAAACATTCTTTCCATCTGGTCCTTACTTCATCCCCAGGGGTTACTAATCTACCACCTACATCCTTCACATCATCACATTTCTTTACGCTTTCATTTCCTCCTCTCCTGACACATATCCTTTAGTCGCTTTCCATTATCATTGTCTCATGGTACTCCATAACAACCCATTATGTCACCTTCAGGACCAACGCCTACTCTTCCATTCATATCCCCCATTACGATCACTTTATAGCTACCGAGCATTTCTCCCACTACTTCACCCAGCACATCCCAGAACCTGTCTTTCTCTCTCTCATTCCTGTCCTCACATGGTGCATATCTTACAATCACTGTCACTTTCACGTTCTCAAACTTGAACTTGACATACATATATACACCTCGAGCTGACACATTTGTAGTCCCTCATTCCACTCTGCCACACCTCATTCATCAACAAAGCAACTCCTTCCTTGCATCTTCCTCTACCTTTCATTCCCTATCTTACACATTTCACACCCTCCCACTCCTCCACTTCACACCCTTTCATCTTCGTTTCACACAATGCCATCACGGCATATCTCGCACTCTTGAACACATTCACCACTTCCATCCTCTTGCTTTCCCCATTCACACCTCTCACATTCCACATGGCCATGCGAATCTGCCCGTTTGGTTGGGTCCCCGGGCAGATATTGGACCCTCCTAGGCTCTCTGAAACTACTGTCATGATTAAATGATTTTGAATAGGGGAATCTGGGGGACACTTAACCTTGTCAGAAACTCCGGTTATATGGTTACCACCCAGCATTGTAAATGGTTTCCTGGGTACAGGAAATCATTTGGCTTGTTACTCAGTGTAGAGCTCATATGGCATCACTCTACATTGAGTGAGTGGATGATAGATACCCCCATCCACCAGAATTATCTATCTATCTATCTGTATAATGAAACCTCCCACATTGTGTACTGATTTTGTTCGTAATACACATATCAAGTCATTTCAAACATTTCAGCACCATTGAAATTTTTTTTTTGGGGTGAAAATTTGGATATTTTTTAATGCGATATTTTTTCACTCCTCCCCTCAGTTTCCACGTGAGTGTACGCAGTCATTTTGCGACATTTTTCGCACTTTATTGCGAAGCATACGATGGGTTGAGGAAGCTAAAACCTCCACTGGCAAGTTCGCCAGACGTTTCTCTTGGAAATGGCAAGAAAAAGAGAAATCGATTTTCGAAATTTGGAAAAAAATGCTACTTGGCCAGGCCACTGGGTCCCGACAATTCCTGGACCCACGACCAAGGAGGGGCTAAGCAGGCCGTTGTCAGGCAACAAGCAGTTGCCTTGCAACCAAAACCTTACAGACACAACTATTTCGTAGGCTGGTTATTGTGTCCAAGTTTGGTCGGAATCGGTTAATTCTGAAGATTAGATGTGCCTGTCACAGTAGTAGTAGTAGTAGTAGTTGTTCCCGAGGCAGTCTGGCCGAACAACCCTGAGTCCCTGAGGAAGGCCATGGCCGAGACAGGGCTTTCCCACAGCTCTCTCAAAGAGTGTATGTTGTGTTGTTGGCATAGGTGATTGTGTGCAATGCAGTCTTCCATAATGTGCTTAATAGTATGGGGTGCTGTGTTGCATCCTGGACAGGCACCAGCGACGGAGTCATCCAGCCTCTTCTGGTAGCTTAAGAGGGTTGGATGGTGCCCACATCTCAGCCTGGCCAGGTGGACCCTGTCCTCACGAGGAAGATAGGATTCAGAAGGGTGGATGTCAGGAGGCCGTGCATGCAGCTGTGTGTTGTCTTTAAGTGACTGCATGGAGCGGCGAGTGATCTGAGTGTGGATATGCTTCTGGAAGCTGGTCTTAGGTGGGCGAGGGGGGAGAGATGACAGTATTTGTGTATGGTATCGTGTGCTGGGTGTTGTTTTGATGTTCCTTGGTGTAGGTGGATGTGCTGCCATGTACTGTAGTGGATGTTGTGGGTTTGTTGAGGCTGCAGCAAGAAACTGGGTGCCTCTCATGTCTAGGTGATCCTTGACTTTGAGGACTTTGGTTTCTTGATGTAGGTGGTCTGTGGGTGTAGTAGCTGTGCAGCCTGTGATTATTTTTAAGGCCTTGTTTTGTATGGTCTGTAGAGTGTTGTAGTGTGTTTTGGTCAGGTTAGAAGCCCATGCAGGGCTTGCATAATTCATCACTGTACGTATGTATTGTTTGTATACTGTGGTGGTGGTTTCTTTGTTGTATCAGAATGTTGTATGGGCAAGTGACCTCAAAGCATTGAGTCTTGGTGGTATTTTATTTTTAATGTTTGTGATGTGTTGTTTAAATGACATTGATGTGTTGTATGTTACACCAAGGATTTTGTGTGTGTGTGTGTGTGTGTGTGTGTGTGTGTGTGTGTGTGTGTGTGTGTGTGTGTGTGTATGTGTGTGTGTGTGTGTGTGTGTGTGTGTGTGTGTGTGTGTGTGTGTGTGTGTGTGTTTGTGTGTGTGTGTTTGTGTGTGTGTGTGTGTGTGTGTGTGTGTGTGTGTGTGTGTGTGGTAGGGGAGTGTTGTTTATGGTGAGGTGTGGGATGTGACTGTGTTCTGCTGTCCAGTTTGTGAGAAGAGTCACTGTAGATTTGGCTGGGGCTATTTTGAGCCTGTTTGTGGTGAACCATTCGTGTAGTGTGTTGAGGTAAGGTTGAATAATGTATGCAGCCGTGTTTGCGTTTTGGTGTATACATGTAAGTGTTATATCATCTGCATAGGAAGCTATGTGTATCTGTGGTGTGTGGGGTGTGGGTACGTCGTGCATGTATAGATTAAAGAGTGTAGGGGACAAAACAGATCCTTGGGGGACGCCGAAACAAGAAACAAAGAAAGAGTAGAAAAAAAAAAAAGACTAACAATAAGGGCAGCATGGAGCTGGCCAATATTAAATATATATATATATATATATATATATATATATATATATATATATATATATATATATATATATATATATATATATATATATATATATGAAATCTTGTTTTTATTGCATCAAAGACTTAGTTTTGACAATTATCAACCTGTGAAAATCTTCCACAGGAGTCCTCTCTAATGTTTAATAATAACCAGTTCAATCTTGCATCATCCTTGAACATGCCTGGGGTTTCATTCACTCGGGATTTATCTTGGAAAGATCATATTGCATCTCTTATAAAATCTGCTTCCAAGAGATTAGGTGTACTAAGCCGACTCCGTGCGTTCTTTACCCCTGCACAGTTGTTGACTTTATACACGGGTTTTATTCGCCCCGTTTAGAGTAGAACTCTCATGTGTGGGGAGGCTCCCCATATACAGCTCTTCTCAACAGGGTGGAGTCAAAGGCTTTTCGTCTCATCAACTCTCCTCCTCTTCCTGGCTCCCTTCAATCTCTGTCTCTTTGCCACACTATTGCCTCTTTATATCTTTTTTATCGCTACTTCAATGGTCACTGCTCCTCTGAACTGTCTCCTTGCATCCCTCCATCTCTATGACGGGTACGTAGCACCCGTCTAGCAACAAATTCCCATACCTTTTCTGCCCAACTCTTTAATGCAAGAGTTAACCGTTACTCCCAGTCCTTCATTTATGCAACAGGCTATCTCTGGAACTTTCTTCCTCTGTATTTCCTGCTTCCTGTGATCTCCAGTCTTTCAAACGGAGTGTCCAGGCATCTTGAAAAGAACGGATCTTGAATTTGGCTCTCTTTTGTATTGTTTTTGTTTTTTTCTTGGAAAGAAATGTTTTGCGGGCTCACATAAAGTGTATATATATATATATATATATATATATATATATATATATATATATATATATATATATATATATATATATATATATATATATATATATATATCGACGTAAGCCATTATGAGCCATATCCACATGGAGCTCCTTAGTTCACTCGGTAACTAAGTGTTAGCAGAGTTATATAGTTGCATAACGTATAAATTGGTTTCCTGGGTAGAAGATTGTTCGGCTTATTTCTCAGTGTAGAGTCACATGAAGTTAGCACCACATCAAATCCCATATTATCAAGGACAGATCATAGTATCTTTCTTGCAAACTCTGCTTCCAAAAGGCTAGGTATGATAAGTCGAGTCCGTGCCTTCTGAACCCGGCATAGGCGTTCACTTTATACTGTGGCTTTATTCACCCATGTGTACTGTAGAGTAGAACTCTAATGTGTGTGTGTGGGGGGGGGGGGCTCTCCACATACAACTCTTCTCATCAAAGTAGAATATTTTTTTTTTTTTTTATCCCATTTGCTCTCGTCAACTTACTCTCTTCAGCCTTTGTCTCTTGGCCACACTGTTGCATTTTCATGTGTTCTCTTTCACTGATTCAATGTTCACTGCTTTTTTTAACTGTTTGCCTGCATCCCTCCTTCATTACGGCGGAAGCACAACACTCGTTTGGTAGCAAACTTTAACCCCTCTTCTGTCTGATTTTTTAATGCAAAAGTTAAGCATTACTCCAGATCTTCCATGTATGCAGCGGTCAACTTATAAGCTGTTTTCCTCTGTCTGCAGTTCCTTCTGTCTATGAACTCCAGTCTATTCAGTGCAATGTGTCCAGGCATCTCAAAATGATCGAATCTTGAATTTGACGCTCCGTTATATTTCTGTCTTGGAGGAAACAATCTTGCAGGCTTCCAGCCTTTGATTCCTACTTCCTTGTATAAATAAATGGGTTTCGTCTGATGTACTGGTCATGCTATCATTGCCTCTTGTCTCTTGCCGTGTCTACCATCTCGCGCCAACCCAGTTCAGGAGTCTTTCCTGTGTCATCAACCATGTTATTGATGGTTGATCCCAAGGTCTCTGTCCTTCCAATCTACCTTAAAAAAAATTTCATTTGCTTTATATATTTATTTGTTTGCTTACTGTGTTATCGTGTGACCTGGTGCATCCTTTCTAAATGACCATACCGTCTCCTACGCACATCTCCAACTCCATCTATAATGGTGGTCTGCATGCCGGTCGTATCCTTGACATTCATTTGTTCGTCTGTGGTAACATGTGATCTCACAGGTACGTCATAGACGGTACACCTGAAAGGAGAGTAGCTGGTCTCCTGTCATTTGGCTTTAAAGTCCAATATTCTGCAACATGTAAAATGAGTGGTGCTCCTGATTTTCAGTTAAAATTTAGTTTCAGTGTTGTGGACATTTTTTCTCCTTTCCAGATTTTCTTAATTCTGTTCATTGCTTATAACCCAGCTTCATTCTTACTTGCAGTGCTGTATAATTATCGGCCTTTTGTATCAGCCACACCTTTAAGTCGTCCATTTAAATTTATTTATTAGCTCTGGCATTCGATAAGTTGATCTTGTTTTCATTTTGTTTCTATTTCGATCATTGTTCATGGGCATTATTACATCTGAGTTTATTTGCAGCTTATTATTGCATTTTTTTTCTATAGTATAATATGCATGTGGTAATAGACTCAGTAGTCGATAATTACATTTCATATTGACGCCTTTCTCGTGCATAGGTAGAATAATGTGTGACCAAAATTCTAGTAAGTCATCTCCGTCCAATGATCATCG
Organism: Coenobita brevimanus; assembly: GCF_032717465.1. NCBI lineage: Eukaryota > Metazoa > Arthropoda > Malacostraca > Decapoda > Coenobitidae > Coenobita > Coenobita brevimanus. The sequence continues at coordinate 1,210,545 of NC_137057.1, forward strand.
ATTTATTCGGCTTTCACCAGCTCTGCTGACATACAGACTTAAAATATACCAATATCTGTTATGACACTTGTAAAACATGGGAAAATGGAACCTTTACTGATGACACTGGCTCCTGGCCGTTGCGTTTGTGTCGTTTTGGTGTGGCTCGGCTGAGAGTGATGGTGATTGTGATGAAGATGGTCCTGTTGGTATAAAAATTTAATATGCTGTTGTAGTGGTGGTTGTGGGACGGTAAATGTGGTGTAGATGGAGAGAGGGAGGATGGGATGGAATGCATATTTCCATAGGGTAACCATATTTCTCACTTTCAGCTTAATTTTCCCCAGTTAAAAAGGTCTATCTATCTATCTATCTATTGCCAGACGCCTCAATCCCGTTCGGGGTGGCCACGAACAAATCGCCTTCACGTCTCCCTGTCCCCCTCCATTTCACTGCCCTGCTCCCAACTCAGTCTCAACTCACACACCTCTTTCTCATATACCTCCCCACCCCATCCCTCCACCTCATCCTCGGCCTCCCCGTCCCTCTCCCCACCTCTACCTCACTCACATACACTCTCTTCGTCAGTCTTTCACCCTCCATCCTCTCCACATGGCCAAACAACCTCAGTGTATTCCTCCTAATGCTTTCTATCACATCCACATCCACACCACAACGCTCCTTTATATCCTCATTCGTCAGCCTATCTCTCTATGTCACTCCACAGGCTCCTCTTAAATAACTCATTTCCACTTCTCTCACTCTTCACTTGTGTCCTTCCAACAACGTCCAAGCTTCACTTCCATATGTTAGAGTTGGTATCACAATACTGTCATGTAGTAACTTTTTCACTTCCATGCTCACTTCCCTGTTTCTTATCACTGCTTTCAAGGAGCCAGCAACCTTTCTTCCTTGCTGTACCCTTTCAAGCACTTCACCCTCCAAACTTCCATCCTTACTCATCACACTACCCAAGTACTTAAACGTACTCACATTTTCCAATTCCTCACCAACCAACCTCGCTGTACATTCACTGACTTCACCTCTCTCAAAGACCATCACTTTACTCTTCCCTACATTCACCTTTAGATTCCGTTTCTTACACACTCTCCCAAGCTCATCCACCAAGCCTTGCAGCTCCCCTTCGTCTTCACTCAACAACACAGTATCATCTGCAAACAGCAGTACAGGGAGTTTCCAAACACTAACCTCTCTCATCAGAGCCACTCCAACATCCACTACCCTACCTTGTACCTCTTTTATTACCCCATCCATGTACAGATTGAACAACCATGGAGACATGACGCATCCCTGTTTCAACCCAACTTTCAAAGAGAAAAATTCACTCAGTTCACCATCCACACGCACTGCAGCCTTAGCACCCTCATACATACTCTTCACAGCATTCAACAACTTCCCATCTACTCCATATATTCTTAATACTTTCCACAATCCTTGTCTATCCACCCTGTCATATGCTTTCTCCAAATCAATGAAAGCCGCATACAACTTCTTTCCCTTCTCCAGAAACTTTTCCCCTAAAGATCTAAGAATGAATATCATATCTACACAATCTCTTCCGTTCCTAAAGCCTCACTGTTCTTCTCCAACTAATTCCTCTGTTCTTTCTCTAACTCTGTCAATAAGTATCCTACCATACACTTTTCCTATTATTTCCTATGATACTACAAAGACAAATGCCCCTATGATTACCATACACTTCTTTTTCCCCTTTTCCTTTGTACAAGGGAATAATTATATCTGACTTCGAATCCTCCGGGACTCTACCTTCCTCCCATGCCAATCTGCACATCTTCCACATCCATTCTACTACTATCTCTCTCCCATGCTTCAGCATTTCACCACACACTCCATCAATTCCTGGGGATTTCCCCAATTTAACTTTCTTCATTGCTTCCACAACTTCTATCTTAGTGATTTCTTCCTGTCTTCTCACCTCCCTTCTTCTCCCAGCCATTCCCCAGCCACTTATACTCGCATTACGTCCATTCTCTATGTTCAACAATTCCTTAATGTGTTCACTCCATCTGCTCACTTTTTCTCCCTCCTCCACTAGTAATCTACCATTTTTATCTTTCACTCCCCTGCTAACTTCACTTCCACCCTGCCTTACTCTCTTCACCTCTTTCCACAATATTTTCGTACAGTCCCTCCACTTTACATGCAGATTCCTTCCAAATTCCTCATCCACTCTCTTCTTACTCTCTCTTACTAATCTTTTCACCTCTTTGTTTCTTTCTACATATAACTATCTCTTCCGCCTCTCAACTTCTTCCACGCCCCTGTTTCTCATCCATTCATTGTATGCTTTCTTCTTTGGTGCCACAGCCTGTCTCACCTCTTCATTCCTCCACGCTGTTCCTTGCACCCCCCTCCGTCTTCTCTTCATCCCACACACCACATCACATGCTGCACATATTTCTTCTGTGAATATCCTGCACACACCTTCCACGTCCCCCATTTACTCCAATTCATATTTGCCCAATCGTTCCTCCACTTCTCTTTTATATTCTGCCTTTTTCTCATCCTCTTGTAACCTTTCCACTCTCCTTGCAAAAACTCCTTAAAAAGGTCACATTTATAATATTTTGTCCTGAACTAACATGGTTTAACACTGACGTAAACTAACCTATCCTTCCGTGACAATATTAGCCTAATCCAACTCAACCTACACAAAAAACTAAACTAACCTTACCTAACCCAACCCAACCTAACAACTTGACATACCCTAACCAGCCTTAGAAGTATCATTCTAACTTAAACTAATTCCTACCCCAAACTACCAAAAACAAACTACCTAATCTTATCTACCCTGACAACCAAATCTAACCGCCCTAACATAACCAAATAAAGTCACCAGCCTAACTAGAATCAACCGCCTCATGTCCATCAAACTTAGTCAACGCAAATCAAACCTGACTTAACATCGGCAAAGCTACCCTAACCAAATGGACCCGAACGGAATTGAATTTTGTTTATCGCAACATAAACTAACAGAAGCCAAGCCAAGATATGCCAAACTAAGCCAGGCAAAACGTAACCTAATCTAGTTTAACCCAACCTACTCTAAACCACGCACAAGCCAAGTCTAACCCGACCAAAACAAAGGTAACACACCCTAACCTTACCCAACCATTCCTAGTGTAGCCTAATCTAACAGCCTACCTAACCCAATCTAACCAAACCTAACCTACGCTAAGCCAAACTAAACCATAGCTAACTTAACCTAAGAAACGTGCCCATCTTTACTATACTTCTGTAACTAGTTGGTGGGATAGAGGTGAAGGTGAAAGGGGGGGTGGGGTCGTTCAGGATGGGAAGAAAGGGTGAAAGATGAGAAAGCAGGAGATGAAATGTTTCAAAGATGCAAGGGAAAAGGAAATGAAAGCAGAAGAAAGGACGCTGAAAAGAAAAACAAAAATAAAGAAATGGGATTGAAAGTTACTGAGACAATGTAAGATAAATACTTATTCGGATGAACGGAACGAACAAGAACTCTATAAATCAGCAGAAATTTGGTGTGCCAAATTTCTGCAGTGTGTGGCTTGCAAAATTTCGTGGCTGTTCCCTGAATGTCATGTTAAATGGTCTTCTGTAACCCAGGATACCATTTGCAACGTTGGGAGGTAACCATATAGTCAATTAACGGGGTGACCTGAAGCCTGCTATGGTGCCCATGTTAACTCGGTGGAGACGAAGATCAGGCTTCAGCCCAGGAGCCAAGCATACAAACTGACAGCGCAACCAGCCTCATGGGAATATCGGTTCACTGAACGGAACGGACCTGCAGGGACGGTTGCTTGTCCACGGTTGGTGGGTCTGCTCGTTCTGGTAGACTGTGGTAGAACATCATCAACAACAACAACAAATTCATGCTAGAAAAAGCATAATATTACCTACAAATATGAGCAATATATATATATTTTTTAAACATTCCGTGGAAATAACTGTTTGCGGTATACCAATTAAACTCTACAGTGAATCATTATGTCAGCATATATTTTTACCAGAAATGAAAAAAGGGAAAGTTTTAACACACTGTGCAGCGATTCCATCTGTCTTCTAACAATATAATCATCGTCAGGAAAATAATTGTAGTACGGTATGTAACACATACTTATCTGTTCAAACATAATAAAAAGAGAATAAAAACACAATTTATACCTATTTTAGGGTATTTAAGAAGGCAGCCAGTTCGCTCGTGGCAGTGTCTTTATCGACGATCTCCACCTTCTAGACCCGTTGTTTACTGACGATCTCGTCATCGGGACGCGTCAGTGCATCAAACATACTCACTCACATTCACGCTATTTAAAAGTCATTTAAAGCTGTAGAAAACCAAACGATTCAACCAAACTTAACCTAACCTAATTAAATTTAACTGGGGAGTTTCGCCCTCCACACACCCTATGATTTTAACCAATTAACGTGACAGCAGGCGAAATACCAATCTCAGTCTTAACCAAACTTACAAAAAACATAGAAAGCTGTGTTTGAACTTTAAACCAACTTTTTGTCAAGTTACACAATCATTTCATAAACATAATACCTTATATTGTCTGTATGGGACAAGGGAGAATGGCGTCCAGCAGGTAGGACGGCGCCATGTCCGGTGTATTAAAATCTCGAAAATTCCAATGGAAAATATATTTCTTTCTGGGGTACGTTTATAGAAGAAAAGTTGCTTAGAATTATAGTCTGTTCATTAGGCCTACTGGTTTTTGTCGGCATGAGTGTAGTGTAAAATGACGATAATAGAAAAATGAATATCGCCACTACAAAGGAAGAAAGAGAAGGGGGTGGGGAGAACAATGAATTGGAGATAGAGAAATGTGGTGCTGAAATAGAACCTGCAGAAAAAGAGACTGCAGGCAAAGGAAAAGCATAGGGAAAAAGTACGAAACTAAGAAAAGAAAACGAACTAACTTCTGGGGGGAACAGGTGTGGAAAATGGTAGGAAGAAACAGAAAGCCTTCGAGAAATGAGGCAAGAAGCAATTTCAACGAGGTGAAAATGAAAAGGAAAAATGGAAACGGAAGAGCTCGGAAAGAGGGAAGAGGAAGGCAGCACTGGAGAGAAAATTATATCAGAGAGAGAGAGAGAGAGAGAGAGAGACAGAGAGACAGACAGACAGACAGACAGACAGAGAGAGAGAGAAGAAAATATGACTCCTTTATACCTCCCTCTCACTCTCTCCTTAGGTAATAGTTTGGCGGCAACACTAGTTGACCATTTCTCCACTCTCTCTTTCCCTCATTCTCTCTCTCTCTCTCTCTCTCTCTCTCTCTCTCTCTCTCTCTCTCTCTCTGTTGAAACTCATTCGCTTTATATGACTGTTTTTTCTACCGTTTTTTCTGTTGTTAGCATCTAACTATCTCGGTCTTCCTACTTCACTACCATTCGACTGTCACTCTCCTTCTCTAACTTATTCCGTCTTTTCATCTGCCTCCCGTTCTTTCATGTCAGTTTTAAGTCATTTTCTATGTTGCTCGTCTCTTCTCTCGTCTTCCAATCTGTAATCCTACTACCTAATATCCTATAGCACTAGCCGTGTGTGTGTGTGTGTGTGTGTGTGTGTGTGTGTGTGTGTGTGTGTGTGTGTGTGTGTGTGTGTGTGTGTGTGTGTGTGTGTGTGTGTGTGTGTGTGTGTGTTTTAGGCAGCCGAAACTACACATTCAAATCGCACCAAAACTGGCACAAAATTCGCAAAAAAATTCGCTGATGTGAAAAAACTTGGTCCCATCACTATTGAAAAACTTTTACTATATTTAATGAGCGATCACATTTTGACCAAAAAACGCTGCTCCAGAAGCCCGGCATAGAATCTCCGTGGAATTTTTTGCGCAGAGGTAGAACTAAAATAAACTGCAGCAGTAGCCGTGTGTCTGTGTGTGTACTTCGGACTTGCATTCGGACAACTTGGGTTCCATCCCCGAAGCTGCAAATAACACTATCAATTGGTTAGCTGCAAAAAATCCAAGTGACAACGTTACACTAGGACAGCACATAAACGAGACAGCCCTCCGCAGGAGCAAGTGCCTGGAGGGCCCACAAGCACTTGTTCTCCTCTAGTATTACACCCGACCTCGCGAAACAAGAGCGAATGTTATGTTTTTGATCAGCGTCTGTGTGTGTGTGTGTGTGTGTGTGTGTGTGTGTTGACAAAATAACTATAACAATTTTTATCCGAATTCAACCATACATGGTGGGAGTATTAAGGGTCATCCATTGAATAAACCGTTTATGTTTTAGAGCAATATTTTAATGGCCAAGGTCGCAGGACTAGCTCAAACGTAGTTTTCGTGAAATCAGCTTATTCAGTGTACATCAATTTTGGGGAGAAATGTTGAGGATAAGGCAAGAAAGAAGTGATTTATTTTTGAGAACAATGAATCAAGGTTCAAGGTCAAAGTGCAAAGTCCAACTTAGACCAGTGTGTGTGTGTGTGTGTGTGTGTGTGTGTGTGTGTGTGTGTGTGTGTGTGTGTGTGTGTGTGTGTGTGTGTGTGTGTGTGTGTGTGTGTGTGTGTGTTAGTAAAGTAAACAGTTTTGATCTGCTTTTAACCAAAATTTATTGTATGGTTGCGGGTCAGATGAGAAGGGGCAACGTAACAAGGCAATGTCAGCTTACATTTTTTATCCGATCCGAACCATATTTTGTGGAAGTGTTGAAGATAATACAACAATAAAAGGATTTGATTTTGAGAACAATCATTCAAAGGTCAAGGTCTCTGAGAAACGTAAATGACCAAGGTGCCAGGACAGAGCCAACAAAAACAGTTTGGTCTGATGTGAACCAAAGACAGCGGAAGGGTGAAGAGTCAGGTAAGAACGAATGGGATTCACTTTTTTATGTGCAATCAGTTAAAGGACAGGGTCATATGGCATGATTAAAATTCGATCTGTGTGTCTGCTTGTAAAAAGAAATGAGTTCAGGTTTGATTTACATAAAACTTGATCGATGTGATAAGAGTCAGCCAAGAGGTTGACGTATTATTATTATTATTATTATTATTCATCCAATCCTACATCGCCCCATGAGGAGCGTAGGAGTCCGGGGCTAGGCAAGTTGGTCTCAACATTTAAGATGAGAGTGACCAGCCTCACTCATCCGAGTAGCATAACGTGAGCGAAATATCCCAACCACACCTTGGATATAAACTTTCACCGGCTCAATCCAGTTGGAGAGCTGTAATTACTCACTAAACCACCAGGCGCTAAAATTTGGTTACGTGGTTACCACTCAGCGTAGCAAATGGTTTCCTGGTGTACAGGAAACCATTTGGCTCGTCACTCAATGTAGAGTCACCCACAGGCAGAAGGAAAAGGAAAGAATGAAGGAAAGAAAGACAGAAGAGGGAATGCAAATATAATTATTATTATTATTTTAAAAACCGACCAGGGTTATCCAATACGTTAGGAGTAGGGCCAGATTATGAAACTCAGATTGATAGAAGGGCCGTATATTTTTTTTAGCTCCATTTTTCCACTATCTAAACAATTATACATAGAAAGAAACGAAAAAATTCATATGTAATTTGCTTCTACATTTTCCGCTAAGCATATAAATAAAATGAAAAATGCAAAATTTTCTGTTTTATGTTTATTTGTTTCCATATTTGCATTTTACCGAGTCAGTCAAAGGGCCAATAAAAAGCTACTCAAGGGCCGGATTTGGCCTGCAGGCCGGCAGTTGAACAGCCTGCTATGGACCAAAGTTCAAAGTCACAGTGCAAAGTCAACTTTAAATTTTTATCTCACGTAGACCAATCTTTCATTCAGGTTAAAAGAAGGATAAATTCGATTTGGAGAAAAAAAAAAAAATCAGTCACAGGTCAAGGTCACCAGGTAATGTCAAAAAATTGTGTAATTTGTTTTGAAAAGTAATCTATGGAAAGTCAAGGTCTCGCAAAAATAATAAAAATTCGGCCCTTCGCCAGGTGGTAAGACCGATTATTGAAATTCTGAGTACTCTTTTTTTTTTCTTTTTCACAACTCTTTGTCTACCTTAACGTTACCTTTCCTTCAGATCAACTCATTTGGTGAGGTAAAGTAGATTTATGGCTGCTGGCTGCAAAAGGGTCATTTGGGCAAAATGCTACAATGACTTTAATACTTTACGAGTTAGAGTATATGAGACAACCACATTTTCTTGGGCTGTCTCAAGTTTTAATTTTTATTTAAAAAAAATCTTTTTGCATTATATCGTTATTGTTCTATAATAATTTATCATTTTTCCCGTCAGTCCTCTCCTTTGCCGTGTCCTTAGTTTTCCAACACTTCGTTAACTTCACTTCTATCAGTTTTCCGGTAATCCTGTCGTCAACGCCTTCAACTCTTCCTTAAATTTTATCTTCACCCTACCTTTTTCTTTTCTCACGTCTCGTCTCTCGCAGCCACCCTTTCTCATTCCCTCTTATTTCCTTTCCTTCCATTCAACATTTTTCTCGTGCATTCCATAATTTCATTCTTTTTTCCTCAAGTCTCCTCTTTGCACTTATCTGCTCCCTGCCATCTACTCTTGTTTACTCATGTTCTTTCATTTCTTTCTTCTCCTCTTCTACTGATTTATTGTAGTTCTCCTCCGTCCAGTCCCTCTCCTTCAATTTTGGCTTCCTTATATAAGTTCTCGCTCCCCCCACCTGTCTTTTAATTTTAAAGACTCCTGAAACATTGAAGAAGAAGAACAGGAAGAAGAAGAAGAAGAAGAAGAAGAAGAAGAAGAAAGAATTAAAAGAAGACATACAGAAGAATCAACAGAACACACACACACACACACACACACACACACACACACACACACACACACACACACACACACACACACACACACACACACACACACACACACACACACACACACACAAACTGCAAAAACAACAAATTTGCACAAACTAATAACAATAAAATCTTACTTTTGTCGACGCTGGAATGATTGTCCCTGCACTTGACCTTCAGCTAAAATTTCTTCCAGTAAATCCAGCAACAAGCAGAAGCAAAAGACTTCGACTGGAGTGAACAATGCTGGATATGGAACTTAGATTTCCATATTTTAAAACTAACTCCGACCGAGGTGATATACATCCAGTGTCCATGTTTCAGTTCCTGTGACACTGCCCCAAATCCAGCACATAAAATCATTCACGGCTGCAATAACGGGATTCCACTCGACGGGGAGGGATGGGGGTGGGGGATTATGGGCTGAGAGAAAAATGAAGCCAAAGATTAGTAAAATGGAGGCAAAGGTTTGACTTTTTCCTTCGATTAGGCTGCTTGGAGGCTAGCATTTAATTGGTAGCTGCCATGAGAGAGAGAGAGAGAGAGAGAGAGAGAGAGAGAGAGAGAGAGAGAGAGAGAGAGAGAGAGAGAGAGAGAGAGAGAGAGAGAGATTTTAAAATATGACAATGATATATATCCCTGTAGATAGACAGATAGATAGATTGATTGATTGATAGATATAATTTATACGTAGGTGGACATGAAACACACAGGTAGATAGATAGATAATACTAAAAGTGAAGATGCCAGGGAAACTGATGAACATAAAGAATCACAAAGAATAAAATGCCAGCAAAGACAATATTTGCTCTTAACATGTGACTGATAAGCACATTTTTTGCAGCGAAGTTGTGTTAAAGCGGGTAAGAAGTTTGCCCTGTGAGAGCGGAGAGACCCAACTTTAATTCCATTTTCTGCTACACAAGCTTTGGCGACACATTCTACACGAGAGAGAGAGAGAGAGAGAGAGAGAGAGAGAGAGAGAGAGAGAGAGAGAGAGAGAGAGAGAGCAAAATAGCTCAAATACTATCTATCCGATGTTTACATGGTGGCGACCATCATCCACTCACTGGATGTAGTGGTGCCTACTTCTTCCCTCACATTTATCATTCCTCTTCTATACCTGCCCTCCTTTCTTCCTGTTTGTCTCATCCTTCGTGTCCCAATTTATTACCCTTCTTTCCACATCACTTCAGGTGTCTTTACAATGAGTGATAAGCTTAATGGTTTCCTGTAACTAAGGAAACCATCTACAAAGCTGGGTGGTAACCATATAACCAAGTAACTATGGTGCTCCTGTTAACTGGATAGAGAGGCGCAATTATGGCATGCATCCGGAACCAAACCTCCACACTCTTCTTAGCACTTCTTTGTGGCGAAAAAACGTCAGTTCATTGCACTGGATGGGCATTGCAGGGGTAGTTATTTGCCTGCAGTTGATGGGCCTGCTCGGTCAGGCAGGCCGATGTTACTCAACAACACAACCAACAACAGCAACAACAAAATTTGGTGACGGAATAATGGACAGGTAATGAGGAATCATATTATTTTTTTATAACAATAGGTCGCACGTGAAAGGGGCAGAACTAGGTCTATATTCTACCATAGAAAATTAACTTGAGCTGTTTTTATCCACTATAAACTAAACTCTTAGCAAAAGCTGACAGTATCACAAGAATAAAGTGATACAGTTTTGAGAACCATCACTCAAAACTCATGATCACAATGCAAGTTCGAACCCTGTATGTGTGTGTGTGTGTGTGTAATTCACAGGGTCGGTCAGGATCACTTGATGGTCGTGATGGTCAACTTTTACCTCCCGGAAAGGAGCTGAGAGCTCTTATAGTCCGATCTAAGGGCAAGGCTGTGACCTTCACACACGCACACACCCATCCCCTTGCTCAAGGGAGACAGTAACCACCCACTTCGTCAGTGAAACTTTTCGCAACCTGAGCGAGGCGCGAACTCCCGTCCACCAGTTGGCAAGCGGGAACGTTACCACTGCACCAGCGAGCGGTGTGTGTGTGTGTGTGTGTGTGTGTGTGTGTGTGTGTAAACCAAATAAACGGTTTCGATCCGATTTTGAATGAAATTTGATGGAAGATTGAGACTCAGTCAGGTAGAAAACACATTCTTACCCTAATTGGTCAAAGGTAAAGGTATAGATGTAGGATTAACCTAAACAGTATATAATCAGTTTAGACCCAACATTGTGGAAGGGTTGAGGGTAGTGCAGAAATGAAAGAATTCGGTTGTAAAAACAATCAACAAACAAGGTCACGAGGAAAGGTAAAATGCCAAGTCAAACGTTATCTCAAGCAGTTTGGGTTTGATGTGAACCAGATTTGGCGGGAGGCTTTACGACAAGCAAGATTTGATGAAATATAATTTTTGAGAAAAATCAGTCAAAAATCAAGTTCCTAAAGTAGTCAAATTTAAACCCCTGTATACGTGTGCGAGCAGGATAACTATGGTTAAACAGTTTTGATCTGATTTGGATCAAAGAGGTAGAAGCGTTGTGGATCACGCAAGAGGCTGTCTTACTGCTGCTGACCTTGACAAAAATTAAGGTCACATGGCAAGTTCAACATAAACATTTATAATCCCCTGTAATCTAAACTTTGCGGAAGGGTTCATGATAAAAAAGGATAAGGAGATTTGATCTTGAGAACAATCAGCCAAAGGTCGAGGTCATAAGGAAAGGTTATTTATCAAGTTCATTGGGCAAACTTAACCAGAACAAAACCACAGTTGGTGGAATGGTTGAGAGTTAAACAAGAGTAAAGGCATTAGATTCTGAAAGTAATCTAGAGAAGGTCAAGATCACTGGGCAAAGTCAATTATTCGATCTCTGGACCAGTTGGTGAGCACAAGTGTTGCTTTCCGTAAATGTTATTGCAATTATATCCCAGGGAGTCATTTACTCCATTACTCTATAAGACTCGATTATCCTGTTAATACCATCTTACCTTTAATTATACACAGATGACACCTTTATTTTGCCTTTAATTCTTCCACCTATCTTTGTCTCGTAATATTAGATCGAAACATGACACACACACACACACACACACACACACACACACACACACACACACACACACACACACACACACACACACACACACACATCACTTGCTGTTTCTGTATAATGATCGTAAAAATCGTGACGGTTCAACTAGTTATGTTCTTTTACAGAGTGAAGACAAAAGCTTAACGTTTGTCTTACCACTTCTCAGTGACCCCAATCATTCACTCTTAGAAACAGCGTTAAAGTATTCTCTTTTTATAGGTGAATTTACCCTAGACACTTCTGAACTTTCTCCCTGCGTACCTTCCCGATTCCAGCTAACATGCAGCAAATGTACTGCACCCTGTTTATGTCTTCCCTTAATGCAAGAACCGCTCGATCATTCACATATACAGTTGGTCAGCTCTGCAATCGTATTCCTTAATCTGAACTTCACTCTGATTGTGACCAGTGGTCTGTTTCTTTCTTTAAGTAAAATTATTCAGACTGAAAATAATTTGGCTTTTGGTAACTATTCTTTCGCTCCCTTCTTTGGACTGGATAGATTTTGCAGCCTTTATTTTGGTCCTTCAATGTGCAAATAGATAATTAATGCAAAACAGAGTACGAGAATGTAAGAGACAGGACCGTACCCAAAAGCATATATAGATAGATAGATAGATACAGATATATATATATATATATATATATATATATATATATATATATATATATATATATATATATATATATATATATATATATATATGTGTGTGATGGAGTCCTGAACGGAACAGATAAAATAAAAACATAAAAATTATATCAGGCAGTGTTTAATTAGAAAATCATAAAAGCATAATCATATGAGTATCTTAACTTATACCGGAACAAATGAGAAAGGGATTAGCCCTTCATTTCGATGACTTATTTATATAGACAGATTGCCAATAGTCTGTTTTACTTACCTTGGGGGATCAGAAGCTTTAGATATAGCCTTCACTGGTTTCTTTAATAATATAGGTCCTTCCTAATTTAATAATCTTTTGAACGTAGCAAAACAACACATTAAACGTATGCCACTGGATGGTCAGAATAAAGTTTTTCACTATGGTAAAGTATTTGGGTAATATATAATTTTTTTGCACACAGACCATTTTAACCAAATGAGAAGAGTTTCCAGGTACCGAACAGGCTAACGAAGGCTGTATATTATCTATTCCGTTTAGATAATCGTTTCAAGTCCCCTTTTTTACAGGATGGAATTGAGTTCGTTGACACCTGTTATCATGTTACGAACTGAGAGGTCTGTTTTTGCATGACGGACTCCACCAAATTTACATGTCTTTGCTACACCTGTTCATCTCCTCAGCGATTCAGTTAGACTCTTCTTTCTGGCTAGACGCATTCAAGTACATGTGATAAAATGTAGACAGACTACTACAGGTAAGCACATTAAAGCATTTCTCATTAATGCACATAGTTTGCAGAAGAAATTTTATCACCTGGAGGCTCAAGTTATATCTGAGAATTTCTTCAATAAAACAAGATATCAGGCCGTTATACTTTCAGTAGTGAAGAGAATAATAGATATGGGTATGCTATTTATATAATGAACCCTTGGTTATTACGCACTTGGTTAAAGCATTTTTCTTTATCACTGCTAGAGGAAGAGCTGCACTCCCGCCGTTATCACGCATTTTTTGACTAAAAAACTTCGTTATCGAGCACTTGAGCTGGTTTCTGCTGACAGTGATGGTGCAAAATCTGTGGCTGCTAATGGCTTTGAGGGATTAAGAAATAAAACTCAGTAAAAGAGAAGTACACAAGGGTTACTGTAGTTTCTCTCTCTCTCTCTCTCTCTCTCTCTCTGTTCTGAGAGATGTTTGCCTAAGTTCTGCTTGGTAGTTTTGTCTCTCTCTCTCTCTCTCTCTCTCTCTCTCTCTCTCTCTCTCTCTCTCTCTCTCTCTCTCTCTCTCTCTCTCTCTCTCTCTCTCTCTCAGGGAGTGGACGCACAAATGAAGTTTCTGTAAATATGGGCCCATCATGATTTTTTTCAGAAGACTACGGGTGGTGATAACGAAGTAAGAGAGCCCACAGTTTGCTGTTCCCATGTATAAAGAATACAATGTACAATGTTTGTGTCTGCAGCATGAGAAGTACATTATGCATGTCAAATTACCGATGGTCAGATTGTCAGAAGGGTGAAGGAAGCAAAACCCAACAGAACGGATTTCCCGGGTATGTCCCCTATTCTGTATCATCAACAGAGAAAATTGTATTTTTTTTATTCACCAATTATCGCAGTATGCCTGCATGTATATATTTAGAGGGTCTAATTATTGTTGCAAAAGGGAAAATTTAGATTAACAAGTGGGGTGCCAGGTACCATTTAGGATAATTCCCATAGGTCCAGTGCTTTCGTTATTCTGCAATTTTATTATCATGCACTAGATGTGGTACCAGTTATGCTCCATAACAAAGGGATCACTGTATATTACATTGGGACTTCATCCAGTTGCAATTTCTAAGCCTTCAATTGATAACACTGACAGTAACTACCTCCAGCTTACAAATGAACACCACAACAAACTAATAACTGGGTTAATATATGTTTCAGCAGCCCCGTCCTTGAACAGTGACGATGAAATATAAAATAAAATTGCATATTTTTTCAGCATACAAAATATTGTAATCTTTGGTCATTTTGATTTACCAGTAGCCAAATGGAAAGAATCCCTGCCTTTGCATACAGGATTCGACACTTTAATTAACGTGCAGGAAAGTGCTTTGCATCGTCTCATAGATCATCCAGTACAAAAATATATTAGATTTTGTTTTGGACACAATAGAAGACTTACTGACTAATGTTACGATGGGAGAAATTCGTACTAGTGCATATCATATTATCATAAGTAACCTTTAACTCAGTGAAAACACTGTAAAAGCTAACTGCAAAAAAGTTCCCGACTGTAAGCAAGCTGATGAAAAAAAAAAAAGAAAAGAAAAGCAAACTGTCGGTACTAGTGATCAGAATCCTTACTGTATATTTTCAACTGTAAATATAATTGATACTTGGAATCTATTCAGAAAAATTCTCAATAAGGTAGGAAAATATGTGCACCAATTTGCAACAGACAGGCTACAAAGACTATTTATCCCAAATGTTGAAATGGAGATATTAAGCATTGCCTGTAAGCCCTGCAAAAAGTTGGGTGAATAATTATAATGCAACACAGAATCAAAGCGACAAAAATAAATAGGATGACAGCCTTGCTGCCTTAATGATCAGCTCATCACTTATCCAAATCAGAGCCGTCTCCATGCTTCTCTTTGAAGCAAGTGCTTTGCGAACGGATAGGGCCACAAAGCACTTACCCAAAAGAGTGTTGTTTCTGAACAACTACCAGTACAATCAATACTACCATCATTGACACCACATGACAGCTACCATTAGCACCACCGCCATCACTATCATCATCCAGCCACCACCACCATTATCATTACCACAACTGCCACCATCTCTACCATAAGAGTTACCGCCACCACTAGCACAACTACAACCGCCGCCACCATCTTCATCACAACTATCACCTCCACTACCACAGCTACCACCATTTGCAGTAGAATAAAATCGTCTCTTCATATCATCAGTGAAGTACTAGACATCAGGGTGTAGTTGTTATCCAGGGGACCAAAGAGGGTCAAGGGTGCAGATCTTGCTGTGAAAGGTTGATGGTATTGTTTTCCTATCTAGGGACCGTCCTAAACAATTTCTGTGTGGACAACCCCTTGAAAATTCCACATGGCACTTTTTATTCATATACTTTTGACGTAAACTCAAGGTAATAGGCGTGAGTCACATATATTTTTTTAGTATGCATATCTTCATAACCAGATAAGACTCAGACAGAAATGAATCATCATTTCTTTAAGGCATGTTGCCGGATGTACCTAAAAATCGTTATCTTTATATTAAAAATGCTTGGCGCAACCACAATGTTCGACATTTTCGTAACGGTCACGTACAAACAATTACTAACATAAAAATAAAAGTAAAAATAAAACTTTTACACCATTTCAATTGCTTTTTATGACACCAAATAGAATATTGTACAGTAATTTATAAAGGAATTAGAGTAATTTATTCATGACACTCTAAAAATCATTTGCTCCTGCGGCAGGTGTATAAAGGTTTATGCAGGGTAGTGTACTGCTCATTATCATTTATCGCAAATAAAAGCTATTCTCGAAAGGTGCAAGTAAAAAAAAAAAAAATAAAAAAAACTACTATATTAGGCATTGCGTACACATCAGCATAACGTAGTTTCTAATGGCAAATATACACTAGTCACACAAGAAACGATAAAACAACTAATGTATAATGTGTTCAAAGAAATTCACTCATCATCATCAGTATCATCACCTCTATCAATATGTAGATGTTTGACTCTTAAGCATTTATCCATTTCGCATTTACATGCACAGGCAATGTAACAAGGGACATTGTTTCTTTGACAAGAGCAGTTACCAGCACATTTTTTCTTGAAACTGCGCTTAATGGATTGCGCAAGCATTTTGGGGAATGCATTATTTTCTTGTCATTTTCACAGGTACAAATTTCGAACTATAAACAGACCATTCATAACAGTCATATGGAATCCTGGTAATCACTGGAATATGAGCCGATTTCATCAGGACAGCAGAGAGAGCTGCACGTTTGACGTGATGCAAGAAGGAGTCCGCAGTTGGAGGAAGACTCTGGAGAACACCAGATACACTTAACAATTTTTTTGTTTGAAAGTCTTTAAGATCTCCACAGTTCTCTCCTGCACCGTAACCACAAAAGATGAAATTTGCTGCCTGCTATTCCCGGGGTTCAGATACTCGAGGCATCTCATTAGATTCATGAAGATTTTCTGCAAATTCTGACATAGAATGGCAATACATCCCTTTGTGGGCTTTCCACAACTTTCGCTTTCCATGAACATACATAAAACTGATGTCATCCTTCCACGTCAGAGCATAGAAGAATGGTAGAAAACTGGAGTCTGCCGAGCCAAGTTTTTCAGCAACCTCATGAACTGGTAAATATTCATTCTTTGATAAAATTGCATTTACTGGAATAGTAAATACACATTACGATAACATTTGTGTCATTGCTATGTACCACCGCTCTCTCTGCTTGCAAGCATTCAAAACTGTACAAAACGAGCAGTATAATGCTAGTATCTGCATCTTTATGGCTGCATTTAAGTTCTACTACATTGTGAGTTGCATACTGATTAACCAAAAGAGTAGCTGTCTTGTCAGCAAAACCACCAGGATGGAGAGGTTTGTTATTTCCGTGGTCTCTTGCACTTGGCCATGGCATGCAGAGAAACTCCAGCAGTCAAGCCTTGATTTTGACTGGTTGACAAATTCTTTGAATGGAGGCGCTGGAACATGATCAATAAGTCTGAAGACCTTCTGATGTTTTGTGGATGTTCTGTGTCGCTGTTCCATTGCTTTCAAGTTGGGTTCACAGTTATACTGACTGCATATGAAATGAACAGTATCTGTGCCTACTGGAGTATCCAAGCAAAGATTGCGTCCATATACTGTAGAGCTTGTTTTTCTGACTGTAAATTCACCATGTTCAATGTACCTTCTATAAAGAGTTGGGTGTGTCGTTTCCAGATCTTTCATTCCTTTGAGATACAGTGGCAGGCATATCCCGTACTTGTGGTGCCCTGCAGCCACAATGTAAGATAGCATTTTACCAGCCTCTGTAAGGTAGTCCAGGTGGTGACTATCTCGTTGAGAGTATATAAACCGGAACAGAATCTTAACCATGTCAAGGAAAGTGTTCCAGTAAAAGTTAATTTGTCTTTGTTCTCATTGCAGAGCTCTCTGAGCAAGTCATATGGGTGTGAGTGAGATTGCCATTAGCGTTGAAAAGTGTCTTTTTAAGTATTCCCGGGATAACGAAAGTAAGAATAAAGTGAAGAGATAAACACAGTAAACTGAGCGAACAAGACATGCATGTCAGCATGAATATATGCAAAACGGGGCATAAAATAATTGAAACAACAATATCTAAATATCATAACAATACATCTTACATATATACTGTAGTTCATTGCTTGTTCATGTAAATGTGAAATTGGGAAATATGGAAACCTGCAACTCTCACACGTGTAGCCGAACTCCAAACCTCAGTGAACTGTTTCTCAGC
Organism: Coenobita brevimanus; assembly: GCF_032717465.1. Classification (NCBI taxonomy): domain Eukaryota; kingdom Metazoa; phylum Arthropoda; class Malacostraca; order Decapoda; family Coenobitidae; genus Coenobita; species Coenobita brevimanus. The sequence continues at coordinate 1,228,546 of NC_137057.1, forward strand.
GTAAAAGTTAGCTCATACACAAAGTATAAAAAAAAAAAAAAAATCTCGTCACCAACACGCAAATTCCCAGAGTTACCAAATTTGGCATAGACATGTTTGGCACACGACACTATAGAGTCGCTTTTATTTGTGGTAACTGATGATAAGCAGCACATTACACTGCATACACCTTTGTACAACTGCTGCTGGAGCAAATGATTTATAGAGCGTCATGCATGAATTGCTTTTATTTCATCATTAATTACTGTAGAATACTCTATTTGGTCAAAAAAAAAAAAAAAAAGGGGGAGGTATTGGAATCCTCTTATAATTTTATTTTTATCGCTTTTTAGATATTTGTTATTGTTTGTACGTGACCGTCACGGAAATGCCGAATATCATTGTTGCTCAAAGCATTTTTAAAATGAAAATATCTTTAACACTTTTTGTGTTCATCCGGTAAAAAAAAAAAAAAAAAAAAAGTAAAATCTGATTCCCTGTCGAAAAATATATCAAATGATGATTCATTATGTTTGAGCCGTTCACAGTGCAACTCTTGCGTCATACACTCGGTGTTCAGGGTAGTCCTGGCAACTCTGTTGCTCTACGCATCTTATTAGTAGTTCATCACCTTAACCGAGCTATTCTAGAGAAAATGGCATAGAATAAAATTGTATTATTTTCCGACATATAATTAATCCTCAGAGTTTGTCGGTGGCGTTCAATAACACGCTGTGTGTGTGTGTGTGTGTATATATATATATATATATATATATATATATATATATATATATATATATATATATATATATATATATATTATTTCTTGCCAGCCTCGACTGCAGGGTTTGGTGGGTTGGGGACGGAGTATTCCTGCTTTCCCATCCTTGCCTTTAACTCAAAAAGCAATTTTGCTAGTTATAACCCTCTCTATAACAAACAACCAAGAAAGGACCAACAGATCTGTTGCTATTTACTTCCCTTGGTACTCCTTTGAAAAAGTCTGTCCCTAGCTTATTAAAAACTTTTTTGAGATTGGAAAAGAATTATATTAATGTCCTTGGCTTGAAGAGGAAATATACCAGAATGAAGCAGAAACAGAGGAATATTTGGGACTCTTCAGTCTGAAACTAACAGTACAGTAATAGGACATTTATCTTGGGTCCTGAGCTGGAATTAGCGTAAGCGAAGGTCGAGAAAAATCATGATGAAATGAAATTCATAAGCCTGCGTGAGTTGATTAGATGTATGAAAGACTTGTAAGAGGATTAAGCCTTTACAAAAACGCTCAGATGAAATTACATCCATTTCTTGCAAGATACAAAGATGTAACGACAAAGATGATGAGGTTGCCAGTAGACAGAACAATTAACATATAAGAATAACAACCATGCCAGTATATGACCACAACTAAAAAACTCCAGGTGGAATGGAAGACTGTGAAAAAGATGTAGAAGGATTAGAGCGGTGCTGGCCATTATGAGGAAAAGAAACAAGAAACCCTGTTCATTAACCCGCCCAGGCTTTGCCCGCCAGATTAAGGCGAAGTTGATATTCCCAGTGATTTAGCTTGCACACTAAGAGAGAGAGAGAGAGAGAGAGAGAGAGAGAGAGAGAGAGAGAGAGAGAGCTGTGAATGTATATGAATATGAGATGTGATGGTGTGAAATTTTGAGGTGTGATGAGACGGAGGTGTGGCTGCTAGGAATTTTAGAAATTTGATGGGTTATAAATATGAGGGTTGGTGGAAGTGAGAATAAATTTGAGAATGAAATTATTATTACGGTACCAGTTAATTACCAGTAATACAATAGAGTGCAGTGCATTACTTGTGAAAGTCGTCCAAAAACTGTGCTTGGCAGTAGGACCTTCCAAAAAACAAAAGCTAAGCAGACATGCCTATGACATTGCGATACATTTTTTTTTTTTTTTTAGAAAGCTGCATCACAAGGCATGTAAGTAAAAAACGAGACATATATGTCCAGTGATGAAGATGGTACAAGTTACTCTGTTCTCGCTTGCGTAATGTATCTTAGGGGTAATGTGCCTAAGTGTTTGAAATTGGCACCTGTGCCGCTACAGCATCGCCTCCAGGTGACAAAGGGTTTCTGATAAGACTTACTCATTAGTATTAATTTCATTAACTGTGGATAATTGCAGGAAAAAATATCGAGTTCTACTTGGTACGATAGGATTCAGAATTTCTTTCTGACTCCTTAATCTACCTTTCAAGTAGGCTGTAGAGTTCAACGAGAGTAATACTGTGAGATGTAGAATGAAGTTTGTTAGCAGTAGCGTTGATAATGGAGTGAGAGGTGTGAGGTTCAACTGCATAATGTTGCAGGAGTTACCGGTGAGTAATGGGAGTAGTGAGGGATGTTGAGGGTGAACGTGAGGTATGACAAATAACAACTTCACCACCAACTCTGCCTCATTATTCACCACCACACAGCCTCATCCTACTGTGAGGAGGCCGCATCACAAAGGTTGCTGAATGGAACAAGAAAGGCGCTGGTTGAGGAATCTTAAAAACCACTGACTACACAAAACAAAGAATGGTGGAATTATCAAGAAAAATGTGGGCAGACGGGAGCAAAAAGAACAAGAGATACAACACATCTTTGAAAAAAGTGGAAAAAAGCAAGAAAAAAGGAAATGCTTGTAAGGACTACTACAGAGTTAAGAAGTAAGGAGAGGGAAAGAACACTGAAAGGAGGAAGACAATGAAGGTCGGGAGGGAGGGGGAAAGGATGACAACATATAATGAGTTGTGGGAAGAGAGCTAAAAGTGTAGAAAGATGAAACGAAAACGTGGTAGGGCATGAAGGAAGAATGAAAAGGGATAAAGTAATTATTGATATACAGAAATTACAAAGAAATGGATACAAGTGGAATGTCAAAAAATGTGGCAAAATAAACACACTGGACAGAATGCATGACAAAGGGTCAGAAAAATCATATGGTAAGAGGAAAATGTATTTAAAAGTGGTATTTAAAAAGTAGGACAACCATAAAGGAGTTGCTTACTTGTATATCTTGAAGACTAATTGAGAATTATTAGCTACATTATCTAATAGTAACAGTTTGTCATCCATGTTTAGAACTAACAGCTATTTTATGCCTCCGCCCACCTATGGCGGAGGAGGCATTAAGTTATTGGTCTGTTCGTCAATGCGTACGTTGGTAGGGGCGTGTGCGTCCGTGGATACCTAACACTTTTCTGGCAACGATATCTCCTGAATCCATTAAGGCCTCAGTCACACTGTAGGCATGACTTATCGCAAACCACCCGCGACCTGCAAGTCGTGGGTGGTTTTGGTGAGGTTTACGACCAGTCTTCATATGTCTCGGTCTATCCGCAGGCCACCATAGCGACCAAAAAATCGTCGCTAGGTTTTTCGTGCTGCACGAAAAACCTCCCCACAACCACCGACGTCGTGGCACAAAAGCCGCCCGGTGGGCAGCTGGATTGCGTCTGGCCAGCTTACGGACTGTAACTGGTCGGCAACACCTGATTTTTAAGCGGTGGTTGCCATGCGGACGGAGGCCAGTTGCCGCCCGCTCTGTGTGGTGGCGTTCTACACTCTGTCAAGGCGATGACCGGGCTGCTGCAGCCACCGTCCACAAGCCTCCTGTCTTGAGTGGTGGTTGAAGTCCGGTCGCCGTCCAGCCGACGATTGATTGAGGGACAGGTGGTGGGCTGGACCGAGACCAGCCGCCGGCCAATCCAAGGCTGGTGTCGGTCTAGTGGTTGCGGTCTAAACTGCAACAGGACGTGGACCGGCCGCCGTTTGTCGGTGGCCTGCCGACGACCGGCCGGCCACCCGTCGGTGTTTTGACCTGTGTGCACCTGGCCATGGTCGCCGTTCGGCCGCTCACTGGACGGACGCTGGATGGACACTGGATGACCACCAGTAGCCGATTGGTGGCACGACTGCTCGGAGACCTCCGTGGTCGGGAACTGGTTTCACGATTTTCAGGTTTGCGACAAGTCATACCTGCAGTGTGACTGGGGCTTAACGAATTGCCCCAAGACTATTGCCAGTGATGTAAATTGAGATGATCAACTGGGTAGTTCAGCTGGGTCGAGGGTTCAAAAGTCAAGGTCCTATGTTGTCAATGTTGTTTATCCTTGTGGGTGCAAAATTTCCAGAACGCCTCGACGGATTTCGAAGAAACTTCTGTGATATTGTATGAAGAGATATGAACTGCTCAGGTTGGCCAAGTCAAGGGCTCAATGGTCAAAGTTCATCGACTTTGTTTATCCTTGTAGACGCGATATCTCCAGAACCCATGGACGGATTGCAACCGAACATTTATCATTGAAACGGTGCGAAGGGACGATGAACTCATTAGGTCAGCAAGGTCAAGGGATCAAAGGTCAAGGTCATATGGGTGTTGACGCAATATCTCACGAATCCATCCACGAATTTCGACTAAATTTTGTCAGTGGTAAAGTATGAAGGGACGATGTACCGATTAAGTCAACAAAGGAAAGGGGTCAAAAGGTCAAGGCCATATGGGTGTTGGCGCGATGTCTCCTGAACCCCTTGAATGAAATCGACCAAACTTTTGTCAGTGAAACAGTGTGAAGGGAAGATGACGTGATTAGGACAGCAAGGTCAAGGGGTTACAGATCAAGGTTATATGGGTCGGCATAGTTTTTCGTTAGTCTCATTTGAACTCACAATGATCCCAGTCATGGAGGTTTTATGCCGAGTCCGTGATCAAGGCTTGGTGGAGGCCTACCGAGCGAAGTTTTGCGTCGACAGCTCGGGCCCGATTTCTCGGCGTTTCTTCATGACATGAATATCCAACTGAAGTATTCGCCATTTTGCTTAGATCATCAATTTCTGGACACTGAGCTTCAGTAAATTAAGCCACAAGTTTTCAGGGCGCTGTTTGAGGGTGTTGGCTATATAAGTAGCTGGGTGAATGGAAGAGCAGAGAGAGACCGGAAGGATGTGGGCCAAATCAAGTTGTGTTTCAGTTATGCATGATCCCATAAAAAAAAAAAAAAACTGTCATATCTGATCCAGAAGGGAGGGCAGGAAAGGAGGTCGAGCCAGGGTACAAGAGAATAAAGGGAGAGTGGAGCATGACACTAAATTCATTCACTACCATGACGGCATCTTTTTCCATTGAGACTATATGATTTCATTTAGCTGAAGATAAAGCATCGAACTGGAACGGTTAGATCAGCCTCCCGTTGTTCACTGGTAAGTATTTAATGAAGACTAACAATTCTTTAAGTAAAACAAAAATTAGTCCTACTGAAAACATTAACGCAGGTCATATATATTTAATTTCTTCCCAGTGCAATAGAGAATGGGTGAAGGAAAACAAAAAAGAGAATTAGCCTAAGTAAACACTAACAAAAGTGACAACAGCCAACGTCAGTACTGAGAGCAAAGTTTGTATGGAACAAGAAAGAGAGAGAGAGAGAGAGAGAAATGGGGAAATGAATTCCCCGAGCTAGGCAACTAAGGCCATATAGCCCCGCTGGGTTACAGGAGGGCGCTACCCCTCCCGGCAACGGTAGCCCGGGCGAGGCTCGAACTTGCGACCTCCCGATCACAAGCTCAGCGCGCTACCATTGTGCTATCGCGCCCCCAGAGAGAGAGAGAGAGAGAGAGAGAGAGAATTAAGAACAAAGCACAACTGTCATCATCCGGAGAGTAATGCTGTGGCCATCACCTTAAAGCCGAATATTCCACTAAAAGTTAATTCCTGCCGAAGACGACAAGGAAAAGAAAAAGCAAAGTAAATAATAACTAAGAACAATAAATTGGCCGGCCCTACGAGAATCAGGTGCGGTGTTTGAAGTGCCTGGTGACCTTCTTAACGGCTCAAGTTTTGACAGTAAAAATAGTTGAAACATGTGAGGCAATAATTTTGCAGCAACTCACAAGCAAAGTTAAGCAACTCTCAGCTCACTTACATAAATATGTTATTGCACACACATAGACACACGATTTTGGAGCGCGCGCGCACACACACACACACACACACACACACACACACACACACACCGCTCGTTGGTGCAGTGGTAACGCTTGCCAACTGGTGGACGTGAGTTCGCGCCTCGCTCAGGTTGCGAAAAGTTTCACTGACGAAGTTGGTGGTTACTGTCCCCCTGGAGCAAGGGGACGGGTGTGTGCGTATGTGAAGGTCACAGCCTTGCCCTTAGATCGGACTATATGAGCTCTCAGCTCACTTCCGGGAGGGTAAAAGCTGACGATCACGACCATCAAAGTGATCCTGACCGACTCGGTGAATTACACACACACACACACACACACACACACACACACACACACACAAGCTCGCGCACTTATGACGAAATGAGCACCAGGAACCGAAGTACCGAACTCTTACCCATATACGCGTAAACAGGACTCACATACTGAATGAGGCAAAAGGAAAAAAATGCAAGTGATGATCATGATGTATCTCCGGTCTGAACACCAGAATGGTATTTACCAAAGAGACTAGTCATCTCTTAGAAACCTCCAATATGCACAAGGGAATTATGAAATATGATGAAGCCAACACGCACACTAAACAAGGAATTTGACAGCAACACAGTACCAAAGGTAAGATGAAAGAACTTGTAATAAGTGCTAATTTTGCTATTAAATATACATAGTAACGAAAAAATCGAGCCCATTATTCGACCGCCTGAGCCGCGATGCACCCCTCAACCGTCAACTGAGGGTAAGAAAATGAATGTGATCTGTAGAGAAGTGTGCGCTATGAGTGGTTGCTCAGAAAAAACAAGAGCTGAAAAAACGTGTGTTATAAATTTATTTTAGAGCCATACATTTTTTAAAAATATATTCCAGGCATGAAAATGTCATGGAATAGTCGTAAAATAGGGTCAAGGAGAATGAAGAGAGTGAGATAAGCCAGAACAGTGATGGGGTTAGGGAAGGGACATCAGAGTATATCCTGAGAGAGTAAGAGCTCTAGAATTAGTGCTGTACGTGAAGTGAAGATTTCACATTTTTCTCCAAAAACAATAAATAAATAAATAAATAAATAAATTATATATATATATATATATATATATATATATATATATATATATATATATATATATACGACTACTTTCTTAAAGTCATGATTTTAAGTCACAGCTAAGGCAGATATCTTATATTTTCTCTTGTGATTATTTTAGTAGTTCCCAATTTTCTCTTACCCCATGGACTTTGACATAATTACTGTGGAGGTTTCAACACACTCACTCACAGTAACATAATTTGAACCAGCAGTGTATACTAATGAAATGAGGTGCTGATCACAAGCGCTTTTCATTTCTAAATGCCTGCCTATTTGTTTATACTTTTGGCTTCATCTTGACGTCATGAGCAGAGAAAGAGGCATATGCAAATTTGTTAGAGATTCCCCGCAGCCGCTGTCATATTAAAACCAATTTATTTACCCGGTAAAGCGGCAACAGTGTATGCAGTTTATTTGTCTCAATCTGGTGATAATAAAACCCAGCACATTAACAGTAAAGCAGGAATATCCTGAGTACATTAATTATTTTCTTCTGTAGCAGAAAGACAGTTCTTAGCAAGTAAAGTGTGTGTGTGTGTGTGTGTGTGTGTGTGTGTGTGTGTGTGTGTGTGTGTGTGTGTGTGTGTGTGTGTGTGTGTGTGTGTGTGTGTGTATTAACTCCTCCTACGCAATTTGCTTGATGAGAATGAAAAATTCCCCGGTGAGTTCGTCAGATCCCTTGGAAGCTTTTACACTTCAAAAATTTTCCAACCATGATTTTAGGGGGGTCAGCCTCCGTAACCAAATTAAGTATTCTCAGAAATGGTTAAAGGAGGGCGGCAGATGTGGCTTTGATATATTATTACATGTTGTACAATGGACTATCATCCGTAATACGATATTTGGAGACCGCGAACCCTAGTGATTCTTGGGGGGCCAGCCCCCTCCCCAAAATATAAACAATCAGAAATACAGGAAAGTGAGCACATGGATTTCAACGAAATCGCCATACATATAACAGGATTAGGTATGCAGTTTCCATGTTGTCTTTGATTTCACAGGAAGAAACTGCACATCGGTACTTAAGGAGCAGTACTCCCCCTTCCATGATTCTTGGCGTGGTCAACTCCCTACAAAAAAAAAAAAAAAAAAAAAAAGAATTGAATGAAATTTCTGAAGTGAGTTTGTTTGGTTACTGGGAAGGTGTTCCACTATATACAGTTTTCCAACCAAGATTTTTCGGTGAGTCAGCCCTCTTCAACAAATTACAGATTCCTGGGAATTGTGAAAGGATAGCAGATATGCTTCTGATATCTTATTACATGTTTTACAGTTGATTCTCATCCGTAATGCAATACTTAGGGTGCGTGACCCCCTCAGTGATTCTTGAAGGTGTCAATCCCTCTCTTCAAACTAAAAAGAATCAGTAACATGGGAAAATGAGCTCAAGGACTTTAAGGAAATCGGCATATACATCGCAGGATGATTGTTAGCCTGGGGTTATTGAGCAGAAGCGGTGGCAGGAGTGGTGGGACTGCCTAAAGGCAAGTTCGACCGACAATCAATTTTTACATCGTCTACATCTTTCCTTAGAGTATAACCCCTAGTTAAGGTGAGTGGCTGAGACAGCAATCATATTATTTGTGGGGATAATATTTCCAAAGACAAAAGTCGATGTTTTTTATTCTACTAACACATCATACCTTTTTTCTCATATCATCATGTCTCTCATTGCATATGTGCATTATCATCAAAATGTTGACACGGTAATATCCTCTGTATCTTTATTTCTTAACCACAAATTTCTCACATCACAGTTGGCGGCCATACCTAGAAGAGGGGCGTTTGGCGATGGGAATGAAGAGGCAACAGGAAACAGGGATTCACTTTCCCCTGTCCCAACCACCCCTTCCCAACCATACACTCATACACTACCTAAATCGGGAGGGCCAGGACGCCATGTCAGTTAAGCCTATAAAGCCCATTAAACCCAGTAACGCACCATTCTTGTTGCTGGTCCAATCAGCCTAAAGCACAATTTTAATACACACACATTTGTTTTCCGCTTTGATTTGCTTACCTGGAATATGAAATAGGATGTTCTTCCTTTCGAATATGAAATTTAAAAGCGTATGCTTTCAGAGCAGTCTCATTTCGCTGTATGAATGGCCTCAATTCCGTCAGTTCAGTTGTGTATATTACTACCGTTTCAATCGCTGTAATTGACAGACCGAAAATCTATTACGAGAATCGCATTATTTTTGCTACGGCCTCTCTTGTCATGACAAATGTCTCTGTGTGCAGTAGTACAGCTGCGCATGTATTCCTCATTCCAATAATTATATCATTTTTTTTTTTCCTGTGGCAGTTCTTATCAATCCAACGAAGAAGGATGGGTTCATTTTTGGTTACTTGTTCTGTACCGTTGCGCGAGATTCAGCCTGTGTGTGTGTGTGTGTGTGTGTGTGTGTGTGTGTGTGTGTGTGTGTGTGTGTGTGTGTGTGTGTGTGTGTGTGTGTGTGTGTGTTTAAGCCTTAACTCCTCCTTAGCTATTTGATAAAGCTGAAACAAACTACTCAGGTGAATCTATCGGATTATCCCGAAGGTTTTCCATATACAATTTTCCAACCATGATTTATAAGGGCAGCTCCCCTCACGAAATAAAAAATTCTAAGAAACAGCGTAAGAAAGATAGATATGAATTTTATTCCTGAATACATATTGTACAATGGACTCTCATCCATAATGCCATATTTGGGAAGCGTGCCACCCCCTCCCCCATTGATACTTGATGGGGCTCAGCCTGTCTCCCAAAATTAAAACGATCAGAAACGGAGGAAAGTGAGTACATGGATTTCAATGAAAGTTCTCATATTTGTTGATAATATCTTCTGTAAAAAAAATTTTCCACCATTATTTTTGGGAAAATCACCTCACTAACCCAGGCCATCATCTACTCATAATACATAAAGCTATAAACCCCACCTGAATCCATGGAGACTGAAGCTACGATATCAAGAAAACAACGTGTAAATAAACACAAGGAATTAAAAAACTTTTCTTTGACAGCGTAAAATGAGTTAACAGATAAACTCTCTCTATTAACAGCTGAACGTCGTGCTGACCTAACTACTCTTCTAAAGAATTATCCTGATGTTTCCCAGAACACACCTGGGCTGACGGATGCAACACAGCACAATGTCGATGTTGGAAATGTTTGTCCTGTGCAGTAGTCCCCTACCATGCAGGTCTTCTAAAGCAGTCCATTATCCAGCAGGAGCTGACCTACATGTTGCAGCAGCGGGTGATGAATCATGACAAGGTGCGTGGTGCTCCCCAGTCACCTTAGTTTCAATTTTCGGTGGGTCCTATCATTTATGCATTGATGACCGTAGGGTCAGTTCCCTCACCAGGATTGATACCTACCCAGTTTGTAAACTAAATGACAGCATGGATAATACAGGATTATAGGCAGTGAAAGTTCAATACCAGAATCGATTTGCTGAAGGGATATTGGTAATTCTCACTTACAGAAAGGGACCATGAAATTTCCTGTTTTGTGGCTGGCGGTCACTCTTACAAATGCAGTCATGGTATACGGTATGAAAAATGATCCAGCCACGTTCCAGGGGCTAATGAATAAACATATTATTGTCGTGGCACAAAAGTCTGAAGGTGTCATTATCGTACCATGGCAACCTACTAGTCAATAGTGCATCCGATTTCGTATCATATTATACACAAATCTTACTATTATACACGAATATATTATACACGAATATTATTTTACATGAACATATACACGAATCACACACGTATCATATTATACACAAAATTGGACGCACAGTTGACGGGTAGGTTGCCAGGGCACGATAATGACTCTTTCAGACTCGTGTGCCGCGACTATAGTGATTTTGAAGATTGTGTCACATACATCGATGATTTGGTCATTTTCAAAATCTCCCTGGAGGAACATCTGTTTCAGTTAGATGCCTTGCTGCAGAGATTGTCATATGATACTTTAGTAATCATTCGAGTGATTTGTGACTTTGGCCCAGGTTCAGAAGCAACATGGTAGGAGTGGGTAAAGTAATTTCGCCTAATGCAAAATCTGAGATCACTGTTAACTTAAGGTAAACGAAGCACAAAAGGGAATTGACAAGAGGTTACATTCAATGGACCGTTTTAAATTTTTCTAATGCTGTAGTTCCCTCTTCACATTTGTTAAAGAAAGGAGTAAAGTATGAGAGGAAGTAAGGATGCGACGTGGCATTATTAAAAGTTAAGCTGATTCCTTCTAGTCAGCCTGTACTCCAAGCCCCAAATTTCAGTAAGCCTTTCAAATTAGGTACTGATGCTATTTTATCCACCAGCCCATTCTTAAAAGGCAGCTAATTTTTTAGTTACTACAAGTCACTGGCTAGAAAAATTCCAGTGGCACAGCACTTTAGCCACATCTGTTGGTGTAATAATCAAAGGGGTTGTGGGTTCTAGAAGTGGTGCACTTATTAAATTTAACTGTTTTAGTAGTATACGCTACAATTCTATATTTTGCAGCATTGAGAATGGGGGTAGGGGTAATTTTATAGACATTATTCTTGTTTGTGCAGAAAATAGGTTCACAGACTAGACACAAAATGCCATTATACTGTTTGCATGTAGTACTGTTAAGATATTTAAGCATTTTTTAAATCTGCATATATATATATATATATATATATATATATATATATATATACAGAGGTGTATGGTATGTAGGAGGACTGCTGGGCCATGATAGCAGGCTGTGAAGCCTATGCCCAGAGTCGGACACATTATATATATATATATATATATATATATATATATATATAACCATCAATTAGATGAAAAAAATGTGTAAATTCGAGATGAACAAAGCATCAGAACAATTTCACATGAAATAGAATGACTACTTAAAGTTTTTTGCTGTTGTTTGAATTGAGCTTCTTAGAGGTCGTAAACAAATTTTGATCTTTAATGAATCAGTGCTCTAAGGAAAACATACCATATATATATATATATATATATATATATATATATATATATATATATATATATATATATATATATATATATATATATGCAACCTTTGACAAATGCAAAAAGCTGAATCTGTGGGGTCAAATGAGCATTTATGGCAGCACTAGGTTACCAACACAATTTTCAGTAATCAGATACATGCAAAACCTGACTATAGCAAACATAATGATATTTCAAATTATTACTGTGTCTAATAATGTTTCAGTCTCTACTGGATCATACATAAAACAGCTCTTTAAAATGTGTGCAATACCTTATCAGATTCAGAGTCTGCATCTGATTATTTGCCTACTCTGTTCACACATCTTTCACTTATTTAATTCGTCGTCTATGATTGAACTGCAGCAGTAAAAAAGAATGTATTCTGACCACGTGTTATGCTAGTACAACGCAACCACAATGTATCGTTTCGCAGTTTTTTCCTCTAATTGTATAAATAATTCTTGCTTTGTGCTGTTTGAAAAAGCTGTGAGATCGCAACAGCAGGTGTGCAGTGTAACGTAAATAGGCTTGAGAGAGCAATTATCGATAAGACAAGGTGATAACCTATTGTTAGTGCAGCCTGTAGCATGAGGTAATGATGTGTCAACCGTAGCCCTCTACCGTTTCTGTTTACGGTACTTGGCTATTATATTTACTTACTTCACATATTTCGGTATAAATTTAGTAATGAACATTACTTTCAGGATTACATAAAAAAAAATCACGATAAAATATATTTCTTGCATGTCCTTTTGCTTATGTGGAACACAAAAGAATTACAATCACAATATATGAACGTGCTGATATAAAGGACGTGGCTGAGCAAGAGTTGCCAGCTTTTTTCTCGCTCTCCCGAGTCCAAATGATGCTACCTCTTTCTTTATACCTTGATGCAGTGTTAGGCAATTAACAGAGATAAATGACTTTAGGGCATCTGGTTATACTGTACACACGTCCTATCTCCCCCGCTGCGTATAGTCGTCTCGCCAACAATTCACTTCACCTACACTGTTGAGCCTGTTTGCCCGCAAGTAAGTCATTTATCCCATTGATCATTTTACCTACATCTAGAGTTGACTCCACCACACTGTCGAGCCTGTTACTATCTTGAAGTGTATTCATCAATGCACTACGGGACAATACCACAGAACACTTTTCAAAGGGGATAGGGAATTTTTTATGAATAGTTGCTTACAGTAGACAATAAGTAAATAATATGATCAGTAACAGGAAGCACGAGCAAAGTAAACGAGACAGGGTAACGAGTAAAGCAAAAGAGAGTAGTTTGTGACTTTAGTGATTGATATTTTAAAATCAATTTTGTGTATTGTATATGCCTTTTTATAATTATTTGATTTGGATTTTTAAAAATCCTTGTGTATATTAGGCTACATATGCTGTTTTACTAGGCTGTCGCAGAATACATAACTTAAGTTCATTTATGCTTTATGAATTTCCAGTTGGCACTTCACTCAACATAACAGAATTTAGCAAAGTTTTAGCAACCCCTAAGTGTTGAGAATAGAACTCCATTTTTTTTTTCTTTTATACTTTTCCGACTCTGGGAAAAGGCTTCAGGGCCTATCCCAAGGCCCAGTAGTCCTCCTATATACCTCCACATGTCACTTCTGCGCTAACCCACACCGTCCATATTGAATAAATGCGAGGTCTGTCTCATACAGGACTGGTGTACTGGTATTAGAGGGGTTATTTTTACTTATCGGTGGGTCATCTGGTACATCAGTAAAGTCTGTTTTTATGACATTCAAATCCTTAAACTGTTTCCTGCCCCAGCCGGGATTTGATCCTGGGTCCATTAGGGTTGCAGGTCGCGTCTCTTCCGATTCAGCCACCGCCTCCCGCATGTTTCGTGAACGAATCAGTCTGTGAGCCAAATAACACAAACCTTGAGTCAACCGACCCCAAGCCTAGGCGAATAAATCCCAGATATGGACAAATGGGTGAAAAGACAGTAAATTTAATCATCTGGTGTACACTGGACGTGAACTGTCCGGGCTCTGTTGGATGTCAAGGACCTGACTGCACCTAATAAAATCTGACGTAAATGAGCCTGAATGAACATCAATGACTAGAATGCGCTTAAATGGTCTCATTTGGTTTAAATGCACCTTAATGAACCTCGCTGGATATAAATGGCCTCAGACTGGCTTGACGCAACACAATTGATGTTACAGGACGAAGAAGACCCTAGAACAACTTGAATGTTCGGTCTTTATCTTGAACTGATCTGACTAGATAAGATGGAATCCAAATGGCTTGAATCGAAACTAGAGTAGAGGGATGTAGTCCAATGACATCTAGAAAACTAAATTTCATTTTTAAGGTTTTAACTGTAGCTGACTGACCTTTCCCGGTATATATTTGATGCCCTCGTGGCTCAAAACTGATATCAACTCATATTTGAACCACACCACAGCACGCGATTTGACATAAGTGGGAATAATTCTGGCTGGGTCAGAATAAAAGAAATTACCAATAAGGATGGATAGCAGACTTACACTGGAGTGACTTTAACCTACTGAATTTGACTTTAAAGGATGTGAAGGATGTAAGTAGACGGGGGGGGAGGTGAAGTGACCTCGAATACTTTATGCATGGTATTATTGGCCAGGTTGACTGATGAGACAGTTATGCCAGCTGACCGCTATAAAGTTACAGTCAATGAATGTAGCTGTTTTTATTCTTGAAAGATCTGGACGCTCCTTTGACCCCTCAGGAGGCAGTTGCAAATTTTCTTTTTCCCAAATAAAAGTTGGAAGATACTATGACGAATCCGGGCACGCGCGTGTTGTAATGAGGGGGTAACAAACTTGTTACTTCTCTATGATAGAGTTCTTTAGTAACACCCTTATATCTATCTATTTATCTGTCTATCTATCTATCTTTTTATCTATCTATCTATCCATCTATATACCGGTGTATATATATATATATATATATATATATATATATATATATATATATATATATGTATATATATATATATATATATATATATATATATATATATATATATATATATATATATATATATATATATATATATATATATATAGGCTATATATGTATATACAGTATATGTTGATCTACTTACTTATTTTTTTACCATGCCATGAACAAGATCCTGACTCACTGTTCCGTCTTCCTATGAATACATCGATTGTCTTCTCATCTGTATTAAACTGCTTCTGTCTCTAATGATAAGTTGCCAGTGATGTATGAACTATATTATTAATAATAATAATAATAATAATAATAATAATGATAATAATAATAATAATAATAATAATAATAATAATAATACAAGTATTATATAGTAATAATAATTATTATGATAATAATAATCTGTCAGGCACAAAAATATCATAACACACTACATAAGAGCTAGTGACATATATTGTTAATATGTAATATAGATGCTGGAAGAAAGTCGTGCCTAAGCTCGAGTGATCTAGATGAAACAACAATGCACATTCTACCTAGTGAATTTCGCACACAGCACAGTATGACACCGGATGGGAAACTTCCACAGTCGTGGAAAGTCCCTTGACACGTGACCTCACGCATGACCCAACCAGTCATATACAGGGTAATAGGAGAGACAGGGCAGAAGGGGTTAGGAGAGAGAAGATGCATGGTTGGATAACCAGGAACAGAGGGCATGGAGTTAGCAAGCACAAACCGCTATCGCTTCATTACTGCTCTTGTGAGATACTGCCACTGGAGAATAAAACTGCAGTCAAACCTCAGACTCATCTTTATCTTTCTCCTGTCATCCACTACAAAAACAACTAAAAAATTCTTTCCTCTTAAAAATCCCTACAATCTAACACATTTTTAGAAATGCTCGGCGACGGCTACGATATTATTAGGTGTCAGTAATCGTACGAACCACGTCTACTGTTCTACAGGTTAGTTTAAAATAGCAAGACAGAAAACAAGAACTACTACAAGTTCACACCACGAAGCCCTGTGATTTTAGATACACAAGCCAGCAAACCTGGACCTCTATAACGATACACGACATCGATAAATGAAAGCCGATTAACATGTCTCTTAACAATCAACAAACAATTTAAGAATCAACTCTACAGTCAAAACAAGATAATACTATTCTACAAGTGAACTGCAAGCAGGCGAGGCGGTAACCAAGATGAGCTACACGTTCGCACGATACAGCAAGAAGCTACAATCAAAACATTGCATATTTGAACAAAAGTGTTTATATCTTTGCCGCAGGGTCTTTTGTTGAGAGAAATGTCTTTCATTTACGTGAGCACCTTATCCAGTGAATTCAAGAGAATGGAAGACGAACCGCGAAGAATAGAGCTATGGAATACTACAATTTGAAAAACGTCCACTGATTAGTAAGAAAGAATGAATGAATGAATTAAAGAATGTAGTAATAGAAAAAGTAACAAATGAAGAAGTTCTGAGAAGGGCAGGAGTGGAAAGAGAAATGATGAAGACTATGAGGAAAAGACAGATGGAATTTTTGGGACATGTTATAATGGTAAGAGAACCTGAAAATGACTGTTTACTTGGAAGAATAGAGGGAAGAAGAGCAAGAGGAAGACAACGATTAAAGTATATGGATTGTATAAGAAAAGATTAACAAGAAAGAATCAGCAATGTGGAGTTAATCAGGATAGCTGAGGACAGAGGAAGATGGCGCTGCGTGGCCGCTAACGTCACATGACCCACACTTCGGTGAGGTGCGGTGAGGTGAGTAATAAGCTGGACAGTGATTGTATGTGAAGACAGGGAATGATTAGCTGGAAATGGGTACTCGTGGGGAACGTGGAAGTGATCATATAAAACCTATTTTACCGAACTGGAAAAATCAATTAAGAAAAAGTAAGGCTGCGTGAAGAAAGAGGAATGACAATGAGAATCGAACTCGTAATAACTGCCTGATGAGACCAAGGCAAGTTATAAGTAAGGTAAATTAAGGAAGTTCACCATGTATTGAGAGATTAATTAAAATAGACGAAGATTGACTGTATTGGTACCAAGACGCTTACTTAGCCAGTAGTTAAGTTCATTGTGGCTTCAAGGCGGCAACTCTGTCAGTGTGGTAACGTCTTCTCCAGTTTATTCTTCATACATAAGAGACCATTTGACTCAGTTAAGTGAAACTAGCTTTTAGGGATGACAATACCAACTTCTTCCACTTTGAGAAATCTGTCTGTTTGAAGCTGAATAAAATCGTCTGGTTATAGAATGAACAAGTTGGTCCTGATATATAAGATGAGGGCGTCCAGTCTCACTCATCCCTGAATGGCATTACTTGAGCAATACCACCCCAACCATCCCTTGGATATAAACCTTCACCGTCTCAATCCGACTGGAGCTCCGGAAGTATATATATATATATATATATATATATATATATATATATATATATATATATATATATATATATATCATCCAATCCTACATTGCCCCATGAGGAGCGTTGGAGCCCGGGGCTAGGCATTTGGTCCCGACATTTAAGATGAGAGTGACCAGCCTCACTCATCCCTGAGTGGCATTACATGAGCAATGAACCCCAACCACCCCTTAGATATAAACTTTCACCAGCTCAATCCGACTGGAGCGCGATAATTACCAATTAAACCACCAAGTGCCAAAATTTGGTTATATGGTTACCACCAAGCGTAGTAAATAGTTTCCTGGTGTACAGGAAACCATATGGCTTGTCACTCAGTGTAGAGTCAACCACAGGCAAAAGGAAGAGGAAAGAATATATATATATATATATATATATATATATATATATATATATATATATATATATATATATATATATATATATATATATATATATATATTGTTACAGAACAGAGAAAACAGTCCCGCAAAGTTCCAGGTTCAAAACAAAGAGTTAGGTAAAATTACAAGTTAAAGTTTATTACTCAAACTAACAACAAAACATTCAGGACTCATAAGGATAATGTAATGGCAAAAAACAGATTAAATATATGGTTAACTGCAATAGCCTCTATTAACACGAAATTAGCAAGTGTAAATTTATCTAAGTCAGCCCTGATAAAATGACAATACTAGATAATACTCAGTAAATGCAAGATATATTATTACAGATACAAAATATTATTGATGATGGCTGACAATAAGAACCTTACACGAATCACAAAAACCTCACTAGGCCCACAAATTAACACCTTACGCTACACAGTACAAGAAAAAATGCAACAACAGTCATACTCAAATTACACAGCTGCTAGATGGTTGGATGCTTCCTGAGCACTCACAATAATAACAACTGTACAGGGGAGGACAGAGATGTGAACAAAATGAGGAGTAGATCTAAGTGGCAATAATGCAGAGACTGAGCTCATTATATAGGGGCCGGCAGAGCTTGATACAACTTGTAAGAAGGACGCGCAAATGAAGCCATGGGGACAAAGAGTTGACAATCCTGCTCTGAACAACAGAAAGAACGACTTTACTATAAGGGAGGACGGGGGGAGTGAGGTAGAACGCGCTCGTGATCAAACATGCAGCATACTGTACGTTAGAATTACACAAAGGATGATGAAATCATAGGCTATGTAACAATATATATATATATATATATATATATATATATATATATATATATATATATATATATATATATATATATATATATATTATAGATAGATATACACATATAGATAGATAGATAGATAGATATAGATATACTTATATATTTATTTAAATGAGCAACAGCAACAGCAGCCATATCAAATCCACTGCTGAACAAAGGCCTCTTCAACCTTCTACACGATTTCCTTGACTGTGGCATTCTCTGCCTTCAAGCTTCTGTAGTTCCCCTCCTGTCTAACCTTTTTCTTCTATGCTTGCATTCTCTACGAGTCCGTTCAGCCCCTTGTTCCATCGGCTATCCTTTCTTCTTACTACATTGCTTGCGCACCTCCATTTTTCTTCTTTTGTATCTTCAGTAATCTCGTTGACTTTCGTCTGTTCTCACCCAAGTTGATTTCTACTTGCTTATCAGAGATATTCCCAACACTGACCTTTCCATTGCTCCTTGAGAACGGATTAGTTTGTTTTCCATTGATTTTGTTAGGTATCATGTCTCACATCTGTAAGTTATAGTTGCAATTATACATTAGTTGTATACTTTTCGTTTCATACATAATGCCAAACAACATTGGAGGATGTCTTTATGTTTACCCAATGCTTTTCATTAAATTGTAATGCAGCATATTCTTCGTTTTCATGGTCCTTCTTCATTTTTATTGTATGCTCCAAGTAATTGTACTCCTGAACCTCCTCAGCGAAGCTCTCTGGTTACCCAGATTCGTTATTTTGCCCAACACTGAGACCCTTCCTCTTTAGGGTTTTTAATATATCTTCCAATATCTCTGCTGTTTCTGAAATTAAGACAAAAACATCTGGAAGTCTTAAATGGCTTTAGGTTTTTTTTTTTTTTTTTTTCATCTATGATTACTTCTTTGTTCTGCCAGTCGGCCTTTCTGAAATGCATTCATGGCATGTTGTAAATAATGTGGGTGATGTCGTGTCACCCTGATGGACTCCTTTCCAAAGCGTATTTTTTTCTGAGTCTTTATGTAAATTAACTGTTGTTGTTCCCTTTTCTGTATATGTTTTCTTGTAGTTTCAATGTTCTCGTTTACTCCTTGTTCCCGTAATGAATTTATAATTGCCAAGTTGAAAGCCTTTCCGTAATCTGCAAAACCTAAACACAGTGGTTTATTTTGTTCCTGAGTTTTATTTGCATGATTTATTTATATCAGTAGTCGTATACTTGCCTAGCATTCCTGCCTGCCCACAAAGTTGGTTTTCATCACATTTTTTTTTATTTTGTTTGTAAAGAGTTTAGTTAAGAGTTCGAAAGTAACTGAAAAATAGTCCATAGGTCAATAGTTCCTTAGATTTTTTGAGTCATCTTTCTTGTTCAGCAAGGTAACTGTTGCATTACACCATGTTTTGAGAATTTTCTTCTTTTTCATACATATCGTAAATACAAGTGCTCGTGGGCCCATCGGGCCCTCACACTTGCTCCTGCGGAGGGCTCTCGCGCTTATGTGCTGTTCTAGTGTAACGTTGTCACTATCGGCCGTCAAGGCGATATAGAAGGTCCCATGATGGTCCGTTTATGTGCTGTTCTAGTCTAACGTTGTCACTTGGATTTTTTGCAGCTAACCAATTGATCGTGTTATTTGCAGCTTTGGGAAAGGAACCCAAGTTGTCCGAACTCAAGTCCGAAATACACACACAGACACACGGCTACTGCTAGGCCTATAGTATATCTTAGTCCTACCTATGGACAAAAAATTCTACGGAGATCCTATGCCGGGTGCCGGGAGTAGCGTTTTTTGGTCAAAATGTGATCGCTCATTAAGTATGGTTAAAGTTTTTCAATCGTGATGGGACCAAGTTTTTTCACATCGGCGAATTTTTTGCGATGTTTGTGCCAATTTTGGTGCGATTTGAATGTGTAGTTTCGGCTGCCCAAAATACACACACACACACACACACACACACACACACACACACACACACACACACACACACACGGCTACTGCTATAGTATATTAGATTATATGAAAAACAACATCCTGGGACCGAAAGGATGGAAGACATTCTCTTTACTGAGGAGAAAGAGAGAGAGAGAGAAGCCAGATGGTAACCCAGGTACCTGGCGTGATCCTGCTGGAGCCCCGCAAATCAAAGTTATGGTTCCCTGACTGAGTTAAAGCTGAATACACGCACCCCTGTCACAACTTGCCAACCCTCTCATGCCTCACCCTGCTTCACACTGTCTTCCCTCCTTTGCCCCGCCTTCTGTACTTCCTCTGCATCACACTATCTTCCTACTCTGTTTAACCTTACATATTTCCTCTTCTTCACACTGTTTTCGTTCTCTGCCTCACCCTGCCTCACCTGACTGACACGCTTCTTACCCTGCCTCATCCTACGAACCTTGCCTACCAGCGTTTTCTTACCATATGCTTCCTTCGTTACAACCTATTTCCTCTCTACTATGCGAGGGTACTTAACCATATAGATTACTGAATGATACATGTCTAGCATCTTTTTTTTTTTTTTTTTTTTCCTGCAAACCAGATCTTAGAAAAAACAACACACATAATTCCAGCATTAACTTCTATATTTTCCTTACGTGTCAGGTCAGTGTAGAAGTTGATTATCCCTTCTCCACTGATCCTTTCCGATGGGTCAACTTTTCTGTGATGAATGGTGGTCGTCCATGCAATCTCAGTTGGCTTCGTCTGCACAGAATGGTAAGGGAGGGAAGCCGTCCAACTTTCCTGTCACTGAAGCCTTGAATCCTGTAGTTTATTGTATATGTTTATTCTTGTTACCTTCACACGATTTCTCCTCAGTGTAGACCTTTCTGTGTTGAAGGGATCGGTGAAAGCTATACCTAACTCTCCACTATTTTTAGGTCTCCACGCAATAATTAAGACCAAAGTTTTATTGAACAGTTTAGTTCTTCTTTCTCTCCTCCTCCTCCTCCTCCTTCTGCATCATCATCATCATCATCATCATCATCATCATCATCATCACAATATTATTATTATTATTATTATTATTATTACTACTACTACTACTACTACTACTATTACTACTACTACTACTACTACTACTACTACACCCATGAATCGGGTGTTATGTTTTGTGCTGTGCTCTGTGTGTGTGTGTGTGTGTGTGTGTGTGTGTGTGTGTGTGTGTGTGTGTGTGTGTGTGTGTGTGTTTTCAATTTACTGAAAGAATTGTCCTCTGATTTGTTTTTTCTTTATTTTACATTTTCTTGTTCAACTTTTTCACCCTCGTGCATTTCTCCTCAGTTTTCCTGTCTTTCATTTTCCCTTTCCTTTTCTTTTTTCTTTCAGTCTTTTTCATTCATTCTTTCTTTCTTTCTTCCTTTCTTTCTTCTTCCTTTTTCTTGTTTTTTTTTTCCCCCGCTTCTTCAAAACACTTACTGACGATCTTTCTTTTCTTCACCAGTTCACCTCAAACTTTGTGCATTTGTTCCTTGGAAAAACATACTGAGACACCGTACTATTTTCTTTTTAGGATTTCTCTCTCTCTCTCTCTCTCTCTCTCTCTCTCTCTCTTTTTCAAGAGCTTTATGAGGTAATGGCCAAACAGTACAAGCACAAATTTATTAATATAAGACATTTCGCATCTTCAGAGGTTGCCATCTTCAGCGAGGAATGGTACTGTATCTCTGTGAAGACCATCCTTCATTCCCTTGGAATTGTGTCTTTTTATAAGACCCTCTAAATCAAATAAATTGAAAGAATGGCATAGTCCTTGGACCGAAGACTTTAACATAAATTAATACAGTTATATCAGTCATAGCCTGACGCATAAGAAATAGCCTCATGAGTGTCAGTAGGACTGGTATTATTGGTTTTCCTGTATACCTGTGACAGTCATGGCAGCACATTCATGCTTGTCACCACTGCATTCCCTTGACTTTGTATGCCCGTCCTGCAACTTTTCAACCTTACTTTCATCCTCTGTCTCCCGTGGCCTACTCTTGTCTCCATTCTCTCAACTTGCCTTCCTTCTGATCATGTTATCCATGCTCCTCCATGCCTGCCTCTCTGTCTTATCTTTGTCCTGGCTTTCCTACATTAATTTGTGTTCTTTGCCGGTTGTTTGTTTATTATACATAAATATTTTACTTATGAATCTTAAAATCCTTGCTTTACTGTTTTACAAATACCTTCAATCAGTGCCGGATTACCAGGGATAGGCAAACCAAGCAACTGCATACCAGGCCACGGCCTGTCATAGGCCATCCAGACTTCCAGTGCGGAATAAATATACGCTCTGGGCGTCCAGATAATTGCAATCACTCATCAGGCCATCAAAAAAGGCCATTATAGGTCATGCCAAATTTTCGCTGAAAATAACGGAAAAAAAGATGTATATGTTGCAGGCCAAGCGTCTGCGTTGCCTACCAGCCACTGCAGGGTTAATCAGGCTTGCCTTCAGTTGCAATTCACATCTATTTTCCACCTATGTTATGGTACTCTTACCTCTAAACTTTCGTTTCTCACTTTCTGCCCTGCTTTCATACTATTCTAATTTCAACCCTGCTCATCTATCGCCGTCAGTCTTAATCCAGTTCATTCGTCTGCTAGCTTACCTTCCAACTTACATCTCCCACGCACGACCTGATTACGTCTCCGACCCCGCCCCTCCTTCCTCCTCGCATTCCTCACTCGACTTCCCAGACCAGTACAGATTCATATTTTACTGCACTTTCCTTCTCTCCTTCACCGCTTACCTCCCAACCCTCCTCTCACCACTCCTTCCTTCCTTGTCCCACCATCTGTCTGCCTGCCCTTCCTCTCCCCTTGCCTTCCTGCCTGTTTCCGTTTATGATGTACATTCCCAGTCTCCACCTTCCTTCCTCGTCTCTTCCTCTCTCACCCAGCTCGTTACATAACATTGCTACCGTTTATTATTGTCGCGTCTCCCTCCACCACTCTGCGGTAGCACTGATGTTCCTTTTGTCTCACACTCGATACACTGCCCCAGGAGGGGATTTTAAGCCATATTCTTAAAAATAATCCTTTCCCGAAACTTTCTCTTCCCGTGGAAAGAGTTCTGATTTTCATCGTATCCAAACAATTTCCCTCGGAAGGGAGGGGAAAATGTTCAGGCTGGTAGGCCTGTTAAGCTAAAACGACCCATCTTGCTGATATTTGGTATGGTGGAGCGTTAGATGTACAGTATAAACTAATACATCAAAACACACATATCTCGAGCTGATAATGAAAGCACAACACATATGAGATGTGGGAGGTCGCCACCACGTGCATATTGTTGGTTTGTATTGTCACAAATGCCATGCTGGCCAACACCACAGAGGTGTTTACTCCTCAAGACAAACTTTTCATAAATTATATTCGAGGAATATTATTATCTTTAATATTGTTATTCGTGAATGTAAGAATCACCTGTTAACGTTCGTCTCATGTACTCGCATGGCGGGGCTCACTTGTTTTTTCTAGCTGGAAGACATGAGCCAAACCATTCGTGTGACTTGAAGGCAGATTTTCCTTTTCCGGACAAATGAACAAGTAAAGTGCTTCTTGTAAACATCCTCGTGTGACCCTGGCCATAATGTATAAGATTTGTCAGTGTCAGATCATATAAAACTGGATGAATATTGGAGGTAGTACATCGTCTGCTGTTACGTCTGGCTGAACATCAGCCAACATGAGTAACACTTTTAAAGAGATACAAATAGCAATTAAAAATTGCTATATCGTCGTAAATCGTATTAATAAAATTGCACGGTACCTTTCATCGATATTTTGAATCTGTTTAAGACAAACTACAAAAGAACGCAAAAAAGTTGCGAAGGGATTATTGAAGAGTCGGGTCAAATGATTCCGTCAAGTTCCAATAATTTCGGCACTTGAAGGAAAGACCTTGCCCTTCGAGCAGCTCAGAAGGAGAAGGATATATATATATATATATATATATATATATATATATATATATATATATATATATATATATATATATATATATATATATTTTTTTTTTCAAATACCAATTCAGTGAAGGATGACTTTCTTATACCTCTGAAAGGGTGGGAAAATTTTAAAAATAAGGACGTTAGCTTAACACTTCTCCTTTGCATAGCATATTCTCTGCTTCCCTGAATTCTCTCCCCGCTCGGCCACTCCACCTGCCCTCTCTCCCACGAGTATCATAATCTTTACCAGGTTACCTGCAACCCGGCAGGCCTGTGGCCAGAGCGGAGCTGGAGGAATTGTAGCTAGAACAGTTATTGATTGCCCAAGGCAAGCCAAAGGGTGAGGAGAAAGGTTTAGAATACAGTATACAGTACAGCTGTCTAAAAATGTTAATATTTATTCAACGTTACTGGGGAACATAGATTCTGTATTCACAGATTCTCTCTCTCTCTCTCTCTCTCTCTCTCTCTCTCTCTCTCTCTCTCACTGTCCGCCTTCTTGCTCTTTTCATTCTTTCATATTTACCACCTCTCTACCTTTACCCTTTTTTTTTATTCTCCTCATCTTTTCTATTCTCTCGTCTCCCACGCCAACCATGTTCGTTTGTATATATATATATATATATATATATATATATATATATATATATATATATATATATATATATATATATATATATATATGTGGGGGGGAGGCGCTCACCATCCACTCACTCGATGTAGTGCTGCTCTCGGGTGTCTGTCCTTTCCTCTCCATCCTTCTTTCCTTCCATTCTCTTCTATCTTTCATTCCTTCATTCTTTCCTTGTCCTTCTGCCTACGGGTGACTTTACACTCCCTCTTCTGCCTTTCTTTCCTTCATTCTTTCCTCTTCCTTCAGCCTGTGGGTGACTACACTGAGTGACAAGCCAAATGGTTTCCTGTGCACCAGGAAACCATTTACTACGCTGGGTGGTAACCATATAACCAAATTTTGGCGCCTGGTGGTTTAGTGGGTAATTATTGTGGTCCAATCGGATTGAGCCGGTGAAGGTTTATATCCAAGGGGTGGTTGGGGTTGATTGCTCATGTAATGCCACTCAGGGATGAGTGAGGCTGGTCACTCTCATCTTAAATGCCGGGACCAACTGCCTAGCCCCGGGCTCCTACGCTCCTCATGGGGCAATGTATGATTGGATGATGGATATATATATATATATATATATATATATATATATATATATATATATATATATATATATGAAAGAGCTAGTGGTGTAGGATTTCTAATTAATCAAAGTTGTTTCGAGTCACAACTTGAGTTCACATGTCGCCCAACCAGCTCTGGGAGTCTTCAAGGACTGATACATACTAGTCAAGCTTTCGTGTTACAGTATTATTACAATCTACCTTGCTCACAGATGGCGGGGAGTCTTGTATTATTATTATTGTTATTATTATTATTATTATTATTATTATTATTATTATTAATATTATTATTATTATTATTATTTATTATAATTATTATTAATGTATGCCTTTTATATGAATTTCTAAGTTCACAGGACAATTCATACAAATGCGCAACTTTTGTATTCCTGTGTTCCTTTGTAATCATAGCAGTTTGCAGGGAAGCAGGTCAGTGTAATGCATCAGTGTGGGGACCGTCCTGCATTGCCTTGGGAATGTTGATTATCTTTAATAATATTATACTTTGAGCATATAGGGTGCACACTAAATACGCATTCCTAAAATTTACATATTTCTCTATATATTCATCTCTGGCCTTATATATACTGCTCTTATTCATTATGCCATTGATTGGATGCCTTCAGTCTTTCTAATCGATATCGTGCTTTTGTTCTTTATACCTGTTGTTGTCATTTCTTTGGCTTTCCTCAAGCTCTAACACTCATTCCGTTTATACTCCTTGTTTCCATTCACCTCTCTTACTATAGTTACTCTTTGATTTCGTTCCCTTTCCTATCTGTATTTTATTTTATTTCCCCATTTCTATTATTATCTCTTCCATATGATTCAGTTTACTCAAATCAGTTTCACTTATTTCACCTCTTCTTCCTCTCATTCACTTCCCCTTCCGTTCTGCCTCTTTCCCCTGATCCTTTAGTCCTCCTTCTGTTTCGAGCTGCTCTCCTCTCTTGTTAATTATATCAGAGCTACAAGGAACGGATGAAGAGACGAGAGAAGAGGCGAATGCGTGAGGGAGAAGACAATAACGTTTAGAATACAGGAAATTAGTGCTGAAGAACAGACTGGCAGCACATGAGTGGGGAGAGAGAGAGAGAGAGAGAGAGAGAGAGAGAGAGAGATAAGTAAGTGTACAACAATTACCTTTGAAAAAGAATCTGTCTTCTCCAGACCTCCTAGCAGAAACTATTAAAAAGCTTTCCAAACACACTGTTAGTCGCGGATTAAACCTGCTATTATGACAAAGATATGTAGATGTAGTTAGAGAAAAAGACACAGTTAAAATGACTACTGGAGACCTTCTGAGCGGCTTAGAGTAGAGGCTCCTACTGAAGTGGATTTACTCGATTAACTTCAGCTAAAAGAAGTAAACAGTTTCTCTGATGACTGAGGAAGCTTTGATGGTGTGCAACACAACGTAGTAAGAATGAGGTCTATCACCCTCTGGTATATCAACTGCATCACTATGGTAACGTATTTTTCTGCTCTATTACTACTACGCCAGACACTTTGAACAATTATATGTTGCTGAAAACAGACATAATTGCTTCAGACTATGTTTATCTCATCCAGTCTCCCCTGTGGCGTGTAAAACCGTTTGGTGGCGAAAATTATCTCCCTCATTAACCTGCAAGGCCATCAGTCTGTCACCCTGTCACGGTTGAGAACTGAGGTCAAATTGATACAGCACTTTCTAATTAAATTTTTTTCCATGTATTGCGTCACGTAGTTTCTCCTAGTTTCTCGACTATTACACATGAGATAATATGCAATCGCTTCGGCTATTCTGTCTAGTAAGTTATGCTGTTTATAATGGGCATACAATTCTTCCAGCGCTCAGTATTATATCAGAACTTGCTTCTGTCATAAAGGTTACTCTGATACTCATTATAGTTTTTGTTTGTGTTAGTAGCTTTTCGACATCATTAAATAATTTCAGAGACCACTTTTATTCTAGGTCTCCCCTACCACCGTTGTCTTCCCCTGCCAGCTCATTATTTTTGCTGCAATCCTGACTGTTACTCTTCTTGCTCTTTGTTATTTCATTCCTTAGCATTTTTGGCCTAGCATTCTTTTCCTTCTCTCTCCTATGCACAAAATCTTGCCCTAGTTCCTTGTATTCCTTGTCTTCTATATTCGTTTTGTATTCATACCATTATTTTCCCCTCCTCTTCGTTTCCATCTCATGTTATATGGCTGAACTTCAAAAATTTACTATTAATATCGATTTACTACATTCTTGCCTACCCCAGAACACTTCAACCAACTTTGCTTCAAATTAGATCAAAACTGCCCGCGATGATTTTGGCCAGTTATCTTGACTCTTGATCTTTCCTTGTGACCTTAACTTTGTACTGATTATTCTCAAAATAGATTATCAAAATTCTTGTTTTAACCTTAACCCCTCCACGAAATATATTTTACATCGGATGAAGACTAATTACGTTGACCTTTCAATGTGATCTTCACCTTTGGACATTTGTTCTAAAACATAAAAGATCATCTTCGTGGGTCATCCTCAGTCAACGAGTTTGGTGTAAATCGGATCGACTCTGTTTCAGCTCTTTGCTTCGCACACAGACCCCCTAGTCAGATTTAGACCTTGCCCTATCATTGATTCCCTTCGTTCTTGCCTGATCCTTAACCATTCCCCCTAATTTGGGTTAAGTCATACCAGAACCGTCTGAGGTGTCCTTGCTCTGTGACTTTGATTTACTCGTATGTTTGTTCCCCAAATCGAATCCATCCATTTCTGTGTTATCCTTAATCCTTCCACAAAGTTTGGTCTAAATCGTATAAAAGCTGATTAAATTGACTTTGACTTGTGATCTTGACCTTTCACCTGTTATTCCCTGAAGCCAAACTTTATTCCTTGGGTGACCTTTAACATTTCCACCAATTCTTCTACAGCACAATATATTAACTCATTGGCTGTCTTTTCCCCGTTCCAGCAAGTTTGGCTAAACTCACTTTAACAGTTTATGAGTTATTTTGCTGGCGCACACACACACACACACACACACACACACACACACACACACACACACACACACACACACACACACACACACGTGAAAACATAACATCCACTTTCGTTTCCCGAATGAGAGCGTAATAATAAATTTTATGGTATATAGAACTGGGATGTAATGAAGATAATGACCACCATCACAATTTTCACTGAAATATGGTGTTATTTGTAACAGCCAAACTACTGTACAGTACGTGCACTTGAGAGTGCCACAGGGACCTAATTAACAGATAACGTGACTTATTAACAAGATTCTTCTTCGATATTGCAATGCGGCACTTTATGACTGATGTATATTGCAGGAAGTAATCTATGGGGTCCCACCTTCCCTTCCTCTTCATAACTATTTATTTGTCTCTCTAAGCTATAACGCTGTGTAGTGTGGTACGTTGCCTGGACTGAAAAGTATTCAGACACTTTTCCCTATTTTTCACATTGCCTTACATATGGTCTGTAGCCTGTCTATTGACTTTCTTATCACCAATATTCCTCTCTCCAACAATATTTCACTTTCTTTCATTCCAATATCCATATTATCATTTTCTCTTAATCTCTTTCCCTAAACCCAACTGATCATATGTCTGTCATGAACTCTCTCTCTCTCTCTCTCATTATCATTTTCTCTTATTCTCTTTCCCTAAACCCACCTGATCATATGTCTGTCATGAACACTCTCTCTCTCTCTCTCATTACAGGTGCAGTCCGGTTTCTCTGTCACCTCTAATCGCATATCTGTCCGTCTCCCAGTTTTTGCCTATCTGTCTGCCTTGCAGCATTCAGCCACCTGTCTGTTTGCTATCCCATCGCTTTTACATTTCCTATTTTCTTTCGCTCTGCACTGGCTTTCCTTTTATACTTTGTTAATAATTACACAATCATTTTTCTTTCTAAAGCTATATTAAACATATCCCTTTGTCTTCATCTTATTCATTATTATCAGCATCATCAGCCTATATATTCTTCCATATTATAGGCTTCCCCCAACCTTTTACGTTATGGAGTGTTTGTTGTTAGCCCAGTGCATCCTAGCTTTGAACAAACATTATTGACTTTGTGGTTTCTCTTTTAATTTAGTCTCTGGGTTGTCACTCACCCTATTATCTGATCAAAGAAAGACGCATCAAGTGCACAGTCAATAGTTCACAACAGACCCAAAGCTGTACATTACATACCAGTACTAGAACTCGTACCATTGCCATTTATCTAAAGGCCCGGAAACACTTGCCCCCGAACATGTGATCGACAAGACGAAACAATCACCGGGTTAAAGCTGCATCAATATTCGAGTCTGAACGTCGGACGGACCCCTTAGCCTCGTTTCCTCTGGACGATCGCATGTTCGAGGACAAGTGCGTCCGGGCCCTTAGCCAAAATTGAATTGTCTAAGCTTCCACGAGATGACTTCCTCATGTCTGTTCATATTACTGCAATAAATCTTTCATTCTGATGACCCTTTTCTTTTATTATAATCCTGCACCTGCATTACGGTTTTATGGGAGGTTAAGGGAAGCCTTTAGTGCAGGACGGGTTAATTAGGCCGTATCAAACTCCCAACAGTTCGAAAGGTCTGGCGTTAACAAAAAGAAATACTGATTATATCTCAGTAAAGGTTTTATCTTGTACATCCCTCTCACTACTCCCTTCAGCTTCTACAACTCTTACTCTCATCCCTCCATTAGCTTCGACTTCAACAACATGA
The DNA here is from genome assembly GCF_032717465.1 of Coenobita brevimanus. NCBI lineage: Eukaryota > Metazoa > Arthropoda > Malacostraca > Decapoda > Coenobitidae > Coenobita > Coenobita brevimanus. Next base: position 1,259,029 of record NC_137057.1, read on the forward strand.
GGTTGTCCAGTGAAGTGCACAGGCATTTAGGGGCAGGACCCCCCCTTCCCCCCAAAAAAAAAAAAGCACCACAGCCCTTGTCGGACTCAGACTGCCTAATGGAGGTGTTCTGATGACATATAGCTCTTACAATATTGTGCACTGGGAGAGGCGGTGGCTGAATAGGTAGAGAAGTAGCCCGCAGTCCAAATGGACCCCGGTTCAAATCCCCGCTGGGGCAAGGAACAGTTTATGAACTCGTACTTCATAAAAGTAGACTTTACTGATCTACCAGAAGACTCGCCGACATGCAAAAACACCACCGGTAATACCAGTACACCAGTCTTGTATGAGACAGCCCTAGCAGGTATTCAGTATGGACGGTGGGTGTTGGCGCCGAAGTGGTGATGTAGGAGGACTACTGGGCCTCGGGGATATGCCCTGGGGATAGGCCCTGAAGCCTTTGCCCAGAGTCGGACACATAAAAAAATAAGAACATTATTTTGATCTGCTGAAGACAACACTCTCTGGTATGACATCATTCTGATAAGTAAAAGCGCTGTTGTAAGAGTTTAGTTGTTTATGGTAGTCCCCAGGAAATAAGAAAAAATGGTTGGAAAAATGTAGTTATATCTATGTCTTAAAAATGAAGTAAGTACAGTTCACTGGTTTAGCTACAATGACTTTCTTAACGCTCTGTATAGACTGATTACCTTGAAGCCCTAACTTTACATTGTAACATAAACATCTGGTAGGACAATGGACAAAGGGCCATGGACTGTAGACCCTTTGAGCCTTACCTGTATTATAAAGCCTTTTCACGCGAAATAGACAAAATGTTTGGCGATTTGTAAAGTTACTTCATCTTTATTTGCTGCTGCTGAAGCAGATAAGGATGACGACCCTCTGCTGCTTAGTTTCTTTGGAGTTCAGGAAGCAAGAAAAGGCTTGACAGAGGAGGTTGAGACAGAGAAAGACAGTAATGTTGGTGGACTGTGACGCAGGTAGGGGTTGTGGTGTGACATCATTTGACAGCTCTATGAGCTCTTCTCTCCATCCTTCCCCAACCTATTCCTCCCTCAGTGACTTCTCTCGCTCTACATCCTCGCCTCTGCCGTTCATGTAATCCACCTCAATTTCTCATCCACGTCTGCAAAGTTTGATTCATGGTCTGGGACGTGTCACAGCTCATCTAGGAAGATATGGATGGTACCATCATTGACTGACTGTGCTATCTTAATATTCAGAATAAAACCCTAAGTCCATAAATCATCCTACGGTCTATAGATCCTTACCCGTAAGTCTTCACAAATTCATCTGGCATCAGTTTTGGTTATTATCAGCACCAATGACTATTTTTTCACTATGAAGGTGTGTTTCCATATTGCCTACCCGTTGATGATGCGACGCGGTAATTCCGCACCCAATGGGGTTACTGTTTTTAGCCTTGGGGAAGGGCGAGCAAGTACACATCTCCCCATCACAGAAACTAGACCCGGATGCACTATCGAAGCCCTGATCCTACTGTATATATTTCAGAGTATTCCCTGGAACAATTTTTTTTTTTATATCAATTGGGTAGCCGCTAAACATATCACAGGCTATGGGTAAATGTTATAGTCATGAAGTTTATGAATGTGGTGAAAATGACTACTCTGTACAGTAACTAGTACTCGTGGAGAGACGGTGTATTGCAGGTCATATCTGAAATCAAGAACTGTTTAGGTTGACCCACATTGACAGGTTTTTAAAACATTTGTGTGTGTGTGTGTGTGTGTTTGTGTGTGTGTGTGTGTGTGTATTCACTCAAAAGCGTTCCACGTCCGTTTCCAGTCCGTTTTGTTTAAAGTAGTGCATTGAATATCCCTCCACCTCCCCACCACTCGCCTCGCCTCCATCCAGTTGCTCAACTCAAACCCTCAATTTCCCTCCCGTGCTCTCCCGCTCGTTCCACACTAATGACCTCTCTCTCTCTCTCTCTCTCTCTCTCTCTCTCTCTCTCTCTCTCTCTCTCTCTCTCTCTCTCTCTCTCTCTCTCTCTGGGCAGAAGTAGGGGTAGTAGCAGCAGTAATTGTACCAGGCCAATTGCGAGTTTGGGACCAAAAGAGAGTTGATTGTAACATTTTTTTTTAATTTCTGTAGTATGTGCGTGAATCACGTAAAAAAAAAAAAGTGTGAAAGCAGCGTCGGCATACTATCAAAAATTTGTCAAGCAATGTAATTCCTCGGTGTAGCTTAACCATAAAGGAGAAAAATAATAAGTAGTTTCTTTAATAAGTTGAAAATAAATGAGTCTTTCATATTGTCCTTTTTTTTTTATCATCGGTTAAGTCGAAATATAACATCCCTCAGCATGTATTATGACAACAATTTTCACGTGAGTCTTTTCTATTTCAAACGTGATGTGCAAATATTACGAAAATTTCAATTGGAGAAATTTTCTGCTGCCTTGTGGCCAAAAACTCTCAAGGGTCAGTCAGTAAGCTCTCACTCCAGCGGCAAGGATGACGTTTGCCCGCGTCCGTAAGCATAATAAAGGAATGATGATAATGCCAGAGAGAGAGAGAGAGAGAGAATGAGAAAGTTTGTGATCACCCCAATTTATAATTAAAAGTAAGGCGCATACATTAAAGTAAAACGTATGTGTGTATGGAGTTGGGGAGATGAAATTGGTGAAGCGGTTTTCATGATTATATGATGTATTATTGTAAAATTTAATTCTTTTAGGCTGCTGGAATAAATAATCATCCGCAACAGTGCAAGGAAGGTTTAGTACAATACATAAATGCTTTCAACAGGAGGTATGGCGGAAAAGCATTTCAGAAGACTAAACCAAGAAGAATTAATTTGCAAAAAAATTCACTGGGACATCGCAACATATTTTTTTTCCTGTAGTACCGTATACTTTTTCCTCCCAAATATGCGACTCTTTTTGAAGATAGTGTACGTGATTTACACAACGTTTCAAGCCATATAAAGAAGGATACCGAAATCCGTACTCAAGCAAGCCTTTCCACAGCTAAGAACTAGCATTCCTAGAGCACCTGCTAACCAAGGTCATCGACCATTATGGGGACATCCGTAAATACAAGATGTGGCATTGTGCCTGGATGCAACGATTAACTCTCAGAGTTGTAGTTTTTCCGGCACTGAGTCTGAAATCCCAGTCACTAACATCGTATGAGTTAACATGTGCAGGTAAAGGAATTATGTACGAGTATAGAAGTTTTACAACACAGGTGCTAGAGGAAAATTATGTGTTATCTAAGTAAAATACAAAACACTTAGCAAGTACACACCCGAAACCTACATTATAATATGACTGAGAGTATCTGATTTTTACAGTTCATTGCACAAAATACTAAACCACAATCACAGCAGCAGAGTAGAAAACTCAGAAAAATTTTCTGTACTGTTAACGTTTAACTCTTCCACCAACTTTGATCAGTTAGATCAAACAACTTGAGTCATAGGGCTGAAACATGACGCTGTTCTGTGACATTTACTTCCTATCGACTGTACTCAAAACTGAATTACATCACCTCAAAGAGCACCCCTGCCATTACAGAAAAGTCTGGAGTAAATCGGATCAAAACTACAGACCTAGTCAGTGACCTATGGCCTTTTTCTGGAAAAAAAACAACAACACCATTTCCATTGTTGGTTGTAAATTATTATGCCAAAGATGATGTATATCTATACAGCAGTTATACATAATCTTGCTAACAGATAGAGAGGATGAAAGACATAAAGGATCAAACATATAATCCTCTCGTACTTCAGTTTCCTGGTGAAGTTAAATAAATTATTAAATAAAAAAACAAACAATTAAGTAAATAAAGTTAGCAATCAGGTGTGCTAAGCGTAAGGTGTTCTCTAGGCCATTGAACCTCCGGGAATAAAAACCTGTATATACTTGTGTACTGTATACTAATTTATGTTACTGTAGATGAAAATTATGAAAACAGAATCGTACACTTTTATGGACCTGTTAAGAAAACAAAGACATATGCTCTGAAGGACGGGTGATATGTAAAGCAACATCAGTGAGAGCTTTCTTCTTTGTACCTTTCTGCTAATCGATGAGCAGTTTCCTAGACCTAATATCATTTATAACGTCTTTGGCAAGAAGCGAAACCATAGAGCTTACGTGTACTGATCTACTTCCGTGCATTCTTCAGTTTCATACAGTTGCCATCATTGTACAGGGTCATATTCGCCCATGTATGAAGTACCGTACCCACCTGTGGCGGGTGAGGGTACGAGGGACCTACAACATACAGGGCCTAACATATATGGCATTTCCAAACAACGTGGACTCGTAGGCATTTCGTCTTAACATTCATTCTGCTCTCTCTCTCTCTCTCTCTCTCTCTCTCTCTCTCTCTCTCCAGCAACTCATCATGGTCTGATTACTAAGTGAGGAACTTGTGTTTTTTTGATTTCCTCTCCATCACATCTGCGTCCTTCATTCCACTCTTCCTCCTCTTCTCACATTCTCTGCACCTTCTTCCCGATTTTCCTCCTTGATTTTCTGTTCTCCTTGCCCATTCTCACCTCCTTACATATTCTCTTCCCCAATGCCTCACATCTTTGCGCTTTGCGGTATTCTTTTTTCCCCCGCTTTCTTTCATCGCATCGTCTCTTTTACCCACACTGTATGCGTACGTCTTTTGGTGTATAATATATTGTCAGTTCTCCTACAATCAGTATTTCTCTTATTTCTTACACGTCTTCAATAGTCACCACTTCGTCTCTAATATCAACCATCCATGCTGAAAGTATGGTAGGTCTGTCTATTCAGGGCTGATATAATGGCATTAGCGGGCGTGACTTATACCGATAGCTATTGTGGAAGACTAGTAACGTAAGTTTTAGCGAAACTTACATCATCATACTCTACCTTTTCCCAGCCTGTAATCGATCTCACGTCCATTCGGGCAAATTAATCTAACCACAGGACCTCCAACCCCTCGTATTTTACATACACTCCACAGCCCTTCTTACGGCACGTCCACACTTACTCTGGACCTTGTGTTGTCAACGCAGCTGACAACATGTTAGATGCATGTATGCAGATGTGTTTAGAGGGAAGTATGTAAATGCTGGAGTAGTTCTTCCAGATTACTGCCAGGAGAGGTGATGCAATTAATGTGTCCCTTCGAGGCAGCCGAGACTTCATCATAATGTCGGTAAGTAAGAATGCCATACTTATGGTCACTGCTGTGATGATTTGCTGCAATGGTAATGGTATAACACCCAATCGCTTTAGTTGCCAATTCTGGATGCGTCCGTCAGGACGAAGAAGAAGCAAACACAGGGGCGTGCTATAATGCATGATATTACCTGTGATGATATGGTCTTATCGTCGTCACAGCAGCAGATTGCTAGAGGTCTTTACAGCTTTTTACGGATATCTGCACTTGATTATCAGTTCATGTTACGTAAATTAGGTTCCCATATGTGTAGGCAGGACACCGATAGACGACAGGCAATATCAGCTGCAGACCATCTGTACTGAGGACAGCTTGTGGTAACTGCACGATGACGAGTTAAGGACGAATGGTGTATGTATCTGTTGTACAATATGTGAAGCAAGAATTAGATATACTGTACATTATAGTCATACTTTATTACGTAGCTCTACATCTGCGCCACATGTGCGGTATGGCTCGTTTTTGTTTATCATTAAAGCACATGCTCTAGAATTCAAACCACGAAATTTTTTTATATGTTGTTTGCACCATCACCGAATTTCTGTTTCTTCATCTTCACTTTTCTTGGCCGTCAGACTCCTGATCTTCTCTTCAATCTTAGCTCGGCTATTCTCTTGGCATCCGCAATTGTTTTCCATGGGTCGGCGCTCTTTACCCTGTCCCTGTAGATACTAGTAGGTGTTGTGGATCCCATAACACTGGATGTCCATTATATAACTCAGTTAACAATAGTGTTGGGTCCGCTGGATAACTCAATTAACAATAGTGTTGGGTCCGCTGGATAACTCAATTAACAATAGTGTTAGGTCCGCTGGTCCCTTTCATCCTTTCCTCTCTGCTGTGTGTCTCCCCAACATGTATCCTTATTAGTGCCTTGTTGCCTCGTCCACATGAATGCTGCCAGCATGTCTGGTAGCCTGTGTTACCAAATGATAAGGACTTTTTTCCTACCATAATTACAGCTTGAATGTTACTGTGCTGCTTACTTATTGTCAACACTGTTAGGGGACACGTGTGAACCCACACTTAATTTCTCATTTTTTCAGACCCTATCCCTTATTTTCACACAAATGTTCCACTTTTCCCTACTTTCCTTATATCTTTCCTTGTTGCCTCAAATACGCACTCTCGTCCGTCTCCTCTACACATTGTACACCTCATATTTGTTCAGCCATCTTTCTCTAAATTTTCATCGTATCTGCAACAACACTCGTATCCCAACAATCCTTTTCACATCATTACCATCCTTTCCTTCCTCACTCTTCCTCTCACACTCAGCAGTTCTCTCCTTCACACGCACCATCCACAATTCCGATTCCTTTCCTTAATTCCACGGAAGATACACTGCTGGAAATGTCGAAAGTCATGGGAATGGAAGAACGGAAGCCGCTGAATCTCTCTCTCTCTCTCTCTCTCTCTCTCTCTCTCTCTCTCTCTCTCTCTCTCTCTCTCTCTCTCTCTCTTCCATTAATGATACTGTTATGAAATTCCTGCATATGTTTCATGCTAACAAAACACTCTCGCCCCTTTCTGCACGCACGTTGTAGCCCAAAAGTCAACCGGTATTCTGTCATTTATGCAACTGCAATTGGTCAGCTCGGGAACACCTATAATATTCAGGCTTGCATGTACCTGAAATTAAATTCATTTGATTAATTTTCCGGGTTCTAAAAGATGAGTTCTTTCTTTGCGTCACAAGTATATTCTTCATGATATGTATGTAGCCCACTGTATAACAATAACGCTGACAGTGTAGGGATAGTCAAGGTTCCAATGACGTCATGTACAGTCGCCTCAAATAGTGATGACAGGGTGTCATATTACTTCAGTCACTCTGTGCTACTAGGTGCTCATTGTAAACTTACTGATTGTAAAATATAAATTCTGTACCTTCACCACGTCATGTCATCGAATAAAATTCATATACCGGTATGAAGATGAGAATTATGTAAAATGATGACCATGTGGCAATGATATTATATACGATGATTAACATTGTATAATTCATTATTCGAACTTGAATGTTTTCCATATTTTCATTTCAGGTTTGCAAGCATAAGTTTTCAAGACCAGCTGAAGAAATATCTTGTGCATGCAGTATTTTTATTGATTTTCAAATGTTATGTTCTTAATATTGCATCACTAAGGATATCACAATAAGTAAAATACTATTAGTACGGTAATTATAGCATACCAGGAATACTGTTTGCCATTTACTCCGCGTCTGCCCATTAGTTATTATAAATATTCTAACTTTATTCCCTTTATATATATATATATATATATATATATATATATCCATTTTTCAGGAAGTATGACAGAGTTTTTTTCTTTGTACACTAGGCAATAAAAAGGACCTGAACATGAATTTACAAATATTTCCAGTGATAAAGCACATAGTTTTTCTTCTTTTTTTATAAATATCATATATATATATATATATATATACTTTTCTATGTCCTGCCGAATTGTAAATACTAATCCGAAAGCTCTGAACTCTCTGTACTATATATATGAACCTCTGTATTTTATTACTACTGCCAGTCGTTTAGACACTTAGGATCCTCGGCTGTTGTACATGTTGGTCATTCTCCCGGAGATTCCAAGGCTAATGGAGAGTGAGTAGATCCAGGGTGGAACGTTAGTCCGTGTGATAAATAGGTCCATGGGAAAAAAAATCTACTGAAAAAATAGGTTCATTGAGGAAGAACAAGTACATGGAGGTAAAACTATTAGTCCATAAAGCCAAACCATCCAAAGAACCCTTGTCCTCCATTACCATGAAAAGGTCGTAGACACCGTTCACATACGGAAAAATATATATGCACATGTAGTTTTCAAGAATAAAAATACCATCAATATAACCCTCATCAAGAATAACCCTCATCATGAAATTCAGGTATCTTATAAATCATTACATGAAAAAAATCAATAAATTTTACACAGGACAATCTGGGAAAAAAAAAAAAAAAACTTGCGAACCAGGATCTCCCAGCATAAGTATTGTGTAAGGACGGCCCAACAGAGTAGTGGCTAATTCCTACTCAAAGCATCCAATGGTCACCACATTGACTGAGCAGGTTGATGCTAAGAAGGCCAAACAGCTATGATGAAAGAAATGTAAATAAATTTTGCTAATTTCTGGCACTTATGACAATAATGTAAATGTGAGTTATGGCCATTTTCTATCTATCTATCTATTGCCAGGCGCTTCAATCCCGTTCGGGGTGGCCACAAACAAATCGCCTCCACGTCGCCCTGTCCCCCGCCATTTCACTGCCCCGCTCCCAACTCACACACCCCCTCTCTCATATACCTCTCCACCCCATCCCTCCATCTCATCCTCGGCCTCCCCCTCCCTCTTCCGCCCTCCATCTCACTTACATACACTCTCTTCGTCAGTCTTTCACCCTCCATCCTCTCCACATGGCCAAACCACCTCAGTGTATTCCTTCTAACGCTTCCTATCACATCCACACCACAATGCTCCTTTATATCCTCATTTGTCAGCCTGTCTCTCCATGTGACTCCACAGGCTCCTCTTAAATACTCATTTCCACTGCTCTCACTTTTGATTTGTGTCCTTCCAGCAACGTCAAAGCTTCACTTCCATACGTTAGAGTTGGTATCACAATACTGTCATATAGTAACTTTTTAACTTCCATGCTCACTTCCCTGCTTCTTATCACTGCTTTCAAGGAGCTAGTAACCTTTCTTCCCTGCCGTACCCTTTCAAGCACTTCACCCTCCAAACCTCCATCCTTACTCATCACACTACCCAAGTAGTTAAACGTACTCACATTTTCCAATTCCTCAACATCCAATCTCTCTGCACATTCACTGACTTCACCTCTCTCAGAGACCATCACTTTACTCTTCCCTACATTCACCTTTGGATTCCGTTTCTTACACACTCTCCCAAACTCATCCACCAAGCCTTACAGCTCTCCTCCGTCTTCACTCAACAACACAGTATCATCTGCAAACAACAATACAGGAAGTTTCCAAACACTACCCCCTCTCACCAGGGCCACTCCAACATCGACTGCCCTACCTTGTACTCCTTTAATGCCCCATCCATGTAAAGATTGAACAACCATGGAGACATGACACATCCCTGTTTCAACCCAACCTTCAAAGAGAAAAATTCACTCATTTCACCATCCACACGCACTGCAGCCTTAGCACCATCATACATACTCTTCACACCATTCAACAACTTCCCGTCTACTCCATATATTCCTAATGCATTCCACAATCCTTGTCTATCCACCCTGTCATATGCTTTCTCCAAATCCATGAAAGTCGCATACAACTTCTTTCCCTTCTCTAGAAACTTTTCCACTAAAGATCTAAGAATGAATATCTGATCTACACAACCTTTTCTCTTCCTAAAGTCTCCCTATTCTTCTCCAACTAATTCCTCTGTTCTTTCTCTAACTCTGTCAGTAAGTATCCTGCCACACACTTTTCCTATTAAACTAAGAAGACAGATGCCCCTATGATTACCACACACTTCTTTTTCCTTTGTACAAGGGAATAGTTATACCTTACTTCCAATCCTCCGGGACTCTACCTTCCTACCAGGCCAATCTGCACATTTTCCCCATCCATTCTACTACTATCTCTCCCGCATACTTCAGCATTTCACCACACACTCCATCAATTCTTGGGGCTTTCCCCAATTTAACTTTCTTCATTGCTTCCACAACTTCTCTCCTACTGACTTCTTCCTGTCTTCTCACCTCCCTCCTTCTCCCAGCCATTCCCCAGCCACTTATACTCGCATTACTTCCATCCTCTATGTTCAACAATTCCTTAAAGTGTTCTCTCCATCTGCTCACTTTTTCTCCCTTCTCCATTAGTAATCTACCATTTTTATCTTTCACTCCCCTGCTAACTTCATTTCCACCCTGTCTTACTCTTTTCACCTCTTTCCAGAACATTTTCTTACAGTCCCTCCACTTTACACTCAAGTTCCTTCAAATTCCTCCTCCGCTCTCGTCTTACTCTCTCTTACTAATCTTTTCACCTCTCTCTTTCTTTCTACATATAACTATCTCTTCCGCCTCTCAACTTTTTCCACGCCCCTATTTCTCATCCATTCTCTGTATGCTTTCTTCTTTTGTGCCACATCCACCACGCTGTTCCTTGCACACCCCTCCTTCTTCTCTTCATCCCACACACCACATCGCATGCTGCACATATTTCTTCTGTAAATATCTTACACACAACTTCCACGTCCCCGTTCTGCTCCAATTCATATTTGCCCAATCGTTCCTTCACTTCTCTCTTATACTCTGCCTTTTTCTCATCCTCTTGTAACCTTTCCACTCTCCTTAGAAATACTCCTTCTTCCCGTCCTGCCCTTCTTCTATTTCTCCATCCTAATTGGATCTTGATTCTGGCCACCACTAAGTAGTGATCAGAAAGTCCACTCCCCGAACCTCTATAAGCTCTTGCATCCATTACACATTCTCGCATCCTTTCATCCACACATACATAATCAATCATTGCCTTACTTTCATTCAGTTCACCACCCACCCTTCTCATCACTCGCCATGTATACCTGTGGATCATTTTGTGCCTGAAGAGGTTATTGGCTATCACCAGCTCCTTCCCAGCACAAATGTCCACTAAAGCACTGCTATTCTCATGTATCTCAGCAGGCACACCCCACTCACCAACTATTCCATCCACCTTCACATTCCCTACGTTACCATTCATATCGCCGATCAAAAACACTCTCTCATTCCTTCCAAACTTTTCCATGCACATTTTCACATTTGTCCAGAACTCTTCTCTCACTCTGCTAGCACGATCTTGCGTTTGCGCATACACACACAGTCGTCCACATTTGTATTCCAAATTTCAATCTTACCCACACAATCCTTGACCCAACTGATCCATACTCTCTTATGCTCTTCTTCCATCTTTTACCCACAACTATACATACTCCTTCTTTTGCCCTCTCATTGTCACCTACTCCTGCACATATACCCCATCCATACTCCCATTCTCTCACACACTCACCTCTCCATTTCGTTTTAGTTTTTCCGCATACATCAACTTTCGCACCCTCAAGCACCTGGACAATCTCTTTCTCTTTCACCTCATCATTCGCTCCCCTTACACCAGTCGAGCAGGGCAGTACTCCTGAGGTGGATGGAAAGCTGATGACAGGGAGTGCTGGAGCTCCTGTTTCATCAGCCCTCAGGACTAGTTCCTGACCATCCCCCTTTGCTGAACTTTTTCAGTGTCTCAGTTACACAGAGAGTAGGCCAGCATGCTCTCCAGTACAAAATTCTCTAACTATCTACACCAAACTACATACACAGTACAGACTACACTTCCTATTCAAAATTCAACAATAATGGCGTCTCTTCATCAAGCCTCGGAGTCCCCAGGGGTGGGGACCATAAATGCCCCCACCATCCGCCCCTCTCCCGGTGACGACTCGAGGTGCCTGGAACCACTGTCTGACTCTCTTCTTCTTCATTTCTGCAACATTCGCGGCCTTTCCTCTAACTTTCGCTCTGTTGAGCACCACCTCTCCTCCTCTAAACCTCACCTTCTTTTTCTGACAGAGACTCAGCTGTCTGAGGTAACTGACAGCAAACCCTTTTCTGTATCTTCCTACTTTCTCTATACTCATTTCAAAGCCAAAGGTGGCTGTTGTGTATATATTCGCAACGACTTATCTTGCTCTCGTGTTCCTGAACTCGATTCTTCTGAATTCTCTACACTCTGGCTTCGGCTTTCCTGTCATTCTCTGACTAAATATATCTGTGCTGTTTACTTATCCCTTAATTCTACTGACTATCAAAAATTCTTCGACTATCTTACTTCTACAATGGAACACATTCTATCCATTTCTCCTTTCTCTGAAATCTCCATTCTAGGAGATTTCAATGTTCTGCTTACTCTTTTAATCTTATCTCTCCGTTGGGCTCCTCCGATCACAACCTTATTACCTTAACCTGTCCTATCACTCCGGTACGGCCTGTGGACCCTCTAGGGAAACGTCGTCTGTGGCATTTTGGAGCCGTGGACTGGGAGGCCCTCAGGCAGTACTTCTTTGATTTTCCCTGGAATGATTATTGCTTCCATGGCCCGGAGCCATCTGAGTGTGCCTTGCGCATTACGGAGGTTATTCTCTCGGGCATGAAAGCATACATTCCTTTCTCATATCCTTTGACTAACACAAGAAAGCCTTGGTTTAATCACGCTTGTTCTAATGCTGTCTGCAACAAGGAGAGGGCCTACAAAAGGTACCGGAGCCAACCCACCCCTGAATCACATCATCTTAACGTTTCTGCCCGGAATCGTGCTAAGTCTGTTCTTCGCTTTGCTAAAAATAATTTCATCCATGCTAAATGCTCTCAACTCTCCAACTCTAATTCTTCCCACTCCTTCTGGCACCTTGCCAAAAATCTTTCTAACAACTTTACCTCATCATCCTTCCCTCCTCTTTTCTACTCTGATGGTTCTGTAGCTATTTCTTCTATTGATAAAGCAGATCTCTTCGCACAGACTTTCACCTCCATTTCCACCTTAGACGATTCTGGTGCTGTTCCTCCATCACTTCCCCCCTCTGACTTCCTCATGGCTGACATTAAAATTTCTTCAGTTGATGTATTTTCTGCCATCACTGGCCTCAGTACTAACAAGGCATATGGGCCTGATGGGGTCCCTCCTGTTATTCTCAAGATCTGTGCTTCTGTGCTTACACCCTGCCTAGGCAAACTCTTTCGCCTTTGTCTGTCAACTTGTACCTTTCCTTCTTGCTGGAAGTTTGCTCTCATTCAGCCAGTCCCAAAGAAGGGTGACCACTCCCAACCCTCCAACTATCGTCCAATTGCTTTAACGTCCTGTATTTCAAAAGTTTTCGAGTCAATTCTCAATAGAAAAATTTTAAGGCATCTTTCTTATCACAACCTTCTTTCCGATCGTCAGTATGGGTTCCGTCAGGGACGCTCCACTGGCGATCTTCTCACCTACCTTTCAGACTCCTGGTCATCCTCCTTTCGGGACTTTGGTGAAAGCTTTGCCATTGCACTTGACATCTCAAAGGCTTTCGATCGAGTCTGGCATAAATCTTTAATTTCCAAACTGCCCTCCTACGGTTTCTATCTTTCTATCTGTGCCTTCATCGCTAGCTTCCTTTCTGGTCGTTCTATAGCCGCTGTTGTAGACGGCCATCATTCTTCTCCTAGATCTATCAACAGTGGTGTTCCTCAGGGCTCTGTCCTATCACCAACTCTCTTCCTTTTATTCATCAATGATCTAAGTTGTACATCTAACCCTATCCACTCATACGCTGATGACTCCACCCTTCACCTTTCCATTCGTTTCCCGCAACGCCCATCTCAACAGTTACTTCAAGAAACAAGGGATGAGGCTATGGCACACCTAATGTCTGACTTGGCTCGTATCTTTGACTGGGGTAAAAATAATATGGTTGTTTTTAATGCATCTAAGACTCAGTTCTTACACCTATCAACCCGACAAAATCTTCCTCAGGTATATCCACTAATGTTAATAATATTCAGCTTAATCCTGCATCATCCTTGAACATGCTTGGGGTTTCATTTACTCGGGACTTATCTTGGAAAGATCATATTACATCTCTTGTAAAATCTTCTTCCAAGAGATTGGGTGTGCTAAGCTGACTCCGCTCTTTCTTTACTCCTACACAATTGTTGACTCTATACAGGGCTTTTATCCGCCCCTGTGTGGAGTACAGCTCTCATGTGTGGGGAGGCTCCCCACATACAGCTCTTCTCAATAGGGTGGAGTCAAAGTTTTTTTCGTCTCATTAACTCTCCTCCTCTTACTGACTCCCTTCAACCTCTGTCTCTTCGCCTCACTGTTGCATCTTTGTCTCTTTTCTATCGCTACTTTAATGGTCACTGCTCCTCTGAACTGTCTGCTTGCATTCCTCCACCTCTACAACGGGCGCGTAGCACCCGTCTGGCAGCAAACTCTCATCCCTTTTCTGTCCAACTCTCTAATGCAAGAGTTAACCGTTACTCCCAGTCTTTCATTTATGCAACAGGTCAGCTCTGGAACTGTCTCCCTCTGTCTGTATTTCCTGCTGCCTATGATCTCCAATCTTTCAAACGCAGTGTGTCCAGGCATCTCAAAATGATCGGATCTTGAAATTGGCTCTCTATTGTATTTTGTTTTTCTCTTGAAGGGAACTGTTACTGCGGGCTCATGGCCTTTGGTTCCTTCTTCCTCGCATTAAAAAAAAAAAAAATGTTCCGATTACCATGTCCTTTGTCCGGTCCTTGGTCATCATCTTTTGGTCAGTCCTTGTCCGAGGCTTATTGTTTGTCTTTTTAGTTAGTTGTTTTCCGGGGAGGGGCACTAACCCTCCGCCAACCCTTTTAGTCGCCTTTTACGACAAGCAGGGATACTGGGGGAGTATTCTTGAACAAAACCCCCCTACTCTCTGGGGGTAGAGGGGCCATTTTAAATGTGATAATTGTTAACAGAACTGATTGTAAAGCAATATCTCTCTTACTAACGTACTCTGTTGAGGCTTGCTACGGTTAGGATATAAGTTCAGCAGAAGTAAGGTGAGGTGATCATATATTTTTTTTTTTTTTCAGGATTGTGGCCCAGGAGTATGTGGAAGATTAAGGTAAATTAACTAATTTCTTACAAAGAATAGAAAGATGCAGAGAACCTTCTCTCATATACTTGTCTCATTCCACAGATCAAAACGTGAAATCCTCCATTTGTTCTGTGTGCCCCTCCCTTCTGCATGTGTGTTTTTAGACCTACGCCCTCATGTTTCTGTGTCGCTGTCTGAAGGTGTAATATACGTAAGTACCTACTATCTGTATTTTCTTTTCTCCTTTGGTAACCTTTCTTTATATTATATATATATATATATATATATATATATATATATATATATATATATATATATATATATATATATATATATATATATATATATATACGAATGAATAGATTAGAATTAAATTAAATATAAAATGGAGGAAGGGGGCAAGTCCATGAGCACCAGCTGCTGAGGGACTAGGGAGGACCCTAAAAAGGTTAAGAACCACTGGATTAAATTGATCCTAGTGTACCAGAAGGACTTGAATAGAAATAAAATAGAAATAAATTAGAAAGAAATAGAAATAAAAATACCTGACTGAGTCATAATACTTTTGAAGAATGAGTTTTATTCAAAAGTCACATCAGCGAATATATTTGTATGCATCTGAGCCCAAGTATAGTTTAAGGCCCTGAGCTTGGGTGGCCACAACCAAAACCTCGAAATGAGGTCACTGTGAGCTACTCACTAGACCCCAGTGTGAAAACCATATCCTATACAGAAGTCTTTTGCCTGACGCCACTTTGTGGTGTGACCTTGACAGTAAGATTTTTTGGTGTATCTGGACCTCATTTCCTGCAACAAACTACCTTCCTCGCCTTCTTTTAGGCTACTCTACAATAAAATACCTACAGTTTACCTCTCCATCACGTTTTATGTTTTTCTCCTTTCTCATAACCACATCATCCGCATACAATTTTTGCCAATCTCAGCCCTTTAGATGTGTTTCAAGGTAATTATAGTTCACTGGTTTCACGTTGTACTTTGTACATAATGTTCTAGAAATGATCTCTATATTAGGTAGACATTTTACTCCACTTAACATTTTTCTCCAATTATTTATGAATAATAAAAAAAAAATATGCTACACCCAGGTGGAGCTTTGATTTTATAAAATGATTAAACTGAAACTAATCTGAGTCCAAACCTGATACATATACTGGAAGCTGAAATATTTAACTATCATGGATTGATTCCTACATGTGATTCAGTCTCTTCTTTATTAGGTGATGCTCTGCTTACATTTACCAAAGTAATGAAATATGTGTTTCCTTAGATATGTGGTTGAAGCAATTATGGATAAGGTCATTTAGAGTTAAACCTGGCTATTATCACCTCAAAATACCAAAAGATGAAGCAATAAGCATCAGACCACTGGTTGTGCCGGACGTAGGTCATATAGAGTTAAAAATCTGGACTGTTCTGCCTACAACCATATGGCCACCCTGCTCTGTACTGATGCGAAATGGCCTGAATCGATCTGCCTGACCCGGAATGATTGGCCTTGATGGATTTAACGGAGGCTGATGCACTGGATAAACTGAATGGGCCCAAAATAAATTCGGATTGATCTTAATCTATTTGGCAGGGCTGAATTGACTGTGAAGGGCCTGAATGAGTCACTGACCTGCGTGAGCACTACTGAGCTTTACTGTGATCTGAGCTTAAAAAAAAAAAAAAAATGAATGTATTGGTCTTAACTGGCAGAAATGGGCCTGAACTGAACTGACTGAGAGTGATCAGTTGAACACGGCCAAAATTACGGTACTTACAGAAAAATTTTCATGGCAGAGGAAATTACAATAATAGGCACAGATGTCAAACCCAGTTAAAATGAAGGTTGTGGGTCTAAATGCATCTGAAATAGCCTAAGTAACAAATTGACTCTTATTGTTGGTCAGGCTGCTCAAGAAAATAGTGTAACTGGACATTAGGACCTTGTGTATGTATGACAGAGAGAGAGAGAGAGAGAGAGAGAGAGAGAATTTACAGATGATGGTTATGCCAGCTAATGGTTATGGCTGCTTGTGATTTTACCTGTTAATGGTCATGCTGGCACGACACAGGTACAGGTCGACGATCGGCCTTGTTTGTGAGAGGCATCTGGTAGTGAAATGTTGAGAAAAGTCTCCTGTATCTGTTATTTATGATGGGGAAAATTTACATACCGGTACATGAACCTCTCACTCTCTCTCTCTCTCTCTCTCTCGTCAATAACTCGACCTAGTTTGATTACCAAGCATGGAACAGCCTCATATTTCCCTGACTCGCTCTCCATCACTCCTGCCTCCTAGCATCGCACTCTCTCTACCCCTCCCACATTCAATCCACCTTCATTGCTTTCATCTCATTTTCATTTCCTCTTTTACTTTTTCTCAGTTTTCATCTCTCCTATTCACTTTCTCATTGCCTCACATATCCTAATCTTGCAGGGTATACTTTTTCCTAACATTCCTTCACACAGTTTTCCGTCCTGTGTGTGTGTGTGTGTGTGTGTGTGTGTGTGTGTGTGTGTGTGTGTGTGTGTGTGTGTGTGTGTGTGTGTGTGTGTGTGTGTGTGTGTCCGAAATTGAGTGCAGAATTCATCGTTCATTTCCTACCACACAGTGGTCCTCCTGCATGTCGAACTTCTTTACATGTCACCACTTAGATGCTAATACCCATCGTTCATACTGAGCACA
Source organism: Coenobita brevimanus (assembly GCF_032717465.1). Classification (NCBI taxonomy): domain Eukaryota; kingdom Metazoa; phylum Arthropoda; class Malacostraca; order Decapoda; family Coenobitidae; genus Coenobita; species Coenobita brevimanus. The sequence continues at coordinate 1,276,539 of NC_137057.1, forward strand.
TGCAGCCTTGCCCCATTCAGGACTGCCGCAAGGGATTTTTCAAGACATGTCGACTGGTGTTGTAGCTGGTTAGAAAAGGCTATAGAATTGGACATCATCAGACTGCCTCCTTCTCCACGATAGATCGAACTCGCTGGCTTTCGGGCACCTCATTTATCCAGTCGATCACACCTTCCTTTGATTTTACACATACCCCACCACCTTCTTGCACATTTCTCAGATACCGATCCTCTCTCAGTTCCTTTCTCACGTATGCTTCTTCTCTCTTCCCCCACACACATTCATGTTCCCACGTATACTTATTCTCGTTCCTTCCTGAATCCCAATCCCTCTTATCCACCTCATATTTGTAAATCCTTGTTTTCATTTTTTTCTTCCTAGTTTCTCTGATGTCCCCCACCTCAACACTCTTTTTTGTAGCACCGAGAGGGGTTGCCATATATAGTGCATATCCCAAAATGTGTCACTCCCTCCTTCACTCACTCCTTCATTAACTGAGTTTTATACTTTCGTGAAGAATGGAATCGAGGCCTTATGGGAGAAGTATTAGGAAATCGATTTTTTCCACGTTGGTAGACGCTTCCCCGCGCCAGCTATCAGGTAGGGTGGTACTACTGTTAGCCGTCCCCAACGGGAGCTGCCGCCCCCGATCTTTTACACCAAAATTCGTTTGGCAGGGTAATTTCTTTTTACCTAGGACCTCTGATTTCTGCATAATGATGGAGCTTCACTCACATGAGGTTATAAACATGGTGCAGCCCGCATGGTATATGCCAAAGTCGTCATGAACAGCCAATTTTTTTTTTACCGAAAAGCGTGAAATTTTGCATTGCAATGCATATTCACCCTGGCAATGTTTTGGGAGGGGCGAAACAAAGGAAGGTCACCCCTCACGAGGAAGGGGCGGCCCCTGTTGGTCCGAGCAAAACTTTCATGCACATATGTAGTTTTAAGACAAAGAATATGAAATTTGTATATTGGAATGCGCCTTCCCTGGCCAGGTTTCAGGCAAGGTTGCCACTCCAAATGACCTCGCACCCACGTGGATGTCTGTCTCCAGGGGGAATGGGGAAGCCCAAAGGTATCTGTAGGCACGGAATGTTGCACAGTGGTAGACTTCACCTAGACCAAACTTTCACCTGAGCGTCATGTCTCTGCCTCCCCGGTAAATGATTATTTCTTTCCCCTTACAGCGGTGGCTCCCAACCTTTCTCGGCTCATTATCCAATTTAAGAAGATACATCAAGCCTGTTATCCCCACTCACAAAACGGTGTCTCAATATTCATACTCACCTGCATAGATTAGAACCCTTACTTTTTTGTTTTTATTTTATTGTCTTTGAAAATATCTTCATCATCAAGAACAGAATCTAAATCAGTCAGTGGGACGGCTGGAGTTGCATCATAGCAGGTAGCTGAGGAAGTCTTGGCTTCGTGGTTGAGAGTGCCAGCCTGGCATCGTTTGCCACATCTAGGCGAGTCCCTTTCTTTGTTTTCAGCTCTCTTGGCTACGTTTAGAGAGTCAGGTAGTTGTGAAATCCAAAAGGAATCTTAACCTTTGTTTTGGAATTCGATTTTCAAGGCTTCGTTGGCTCACATGGTGATCCAGGCCTCCTTGGCAGGGAAATCATCATCATGAATGGCCTCATCAGCTACAGTGAAGGAGTGAATGATCTACTGAAGACTGGCTGTTTCTTTGTCACTTTCTGGAAAGTAGTGATTCAGGCTTGTCTCGATCCCTTCTATTGGTCACTGATCTCTTCCTTGATGGTCTGAAGAACTACTCCATCATCCTGAGTATTCTCAACAAACTGATCTGGGGTTGGGAACTGGGCAATCACTCCTTTTAGTCGGTCTGTCATTTTCTGAACCTAGAAATATTGTTTCCTATTAATTTTTTTTCCTTGATTTGGTCTCAGATGGAGATCTAGAACAATATTAGCTTGGTTGCCCAAATGGCAACGTTGGGCAACTTAAGGAATTTGCATAATCCAAGATGGCCACCGAATGCCATCTCGAAAATTGAACTTTCTACCTGCCTGTCCTAGAATGATATGTAATAAAATATATTGTAAGAAAAAGTTGCGATGAATTTGATTTTTTTTTTTAATTATAGTGTTTCTTTTGCAGGATTCAAGATGACTGAAACAACACTTGATGCTGAGAAGTGCCTCCTCTCGACCTGCACCAATTCTGGACGACTGCGAAGACTCAGGCTACAAGCAGTAAAAAGACTTATTGAATGTACAGCAGAGCGACATGATAATGAAACCCTTACAAGAATGCAGAATATTTTGGACTCTCAAGAAGAGGAAGCATCAGTAGAAGTTCATCAAGGTTGTTACTGTTCTTTTACCTCCAAGGATCATTAAAAAAAAAAAGCTGTGTCTAAAAAGAGGAAGACTGACTCAGTAAACAGTGATGAAAGACCAGCTGCCAGAATCAGACAATCACAAGTGAATGAGTTCCATTTCAAAAAACAGTGTTTGTTTTGTGCTGCATCTTGTGAACCTGTAAATCCAAAACATCCTGATAGGTGGGACAGAGTGGTACAGTGTGAAAGAAAGGGTGTCAAGGGTGCTCAGCCTTTCAAGGCTGTTGTATTACAGTATTGTGAAGATTGAAGTGGTGTATGGAGTCAGGAAGTAGCTATGCATTGTCACGGTGTACATGACTTAGCGCAGCGCACAGTATCCTGTTCGCTGTTATGATGAATTCAGGAAAATTCCTGTGCGTGCTAACCATAGCCCCACGACTGACGACACAGCTTTGAAACTGCTTGTTGATGAGATGTACACTAATAGAAAACTAAGTACTTGGACATCCAATGAATGATAAGTATGTGAGTTATGGTGGTCAACTGACACGAAAGCAAATGTTTACCACACTGATTACCTAATTAGGTGATGATGTGGTGGTACTTCATGCTGAGGGTTGTGCATCCATTGTTGGCTTCAGGGAGCTTGCAGACAAAATCTTGAAGTTTGTCTAAGTGGACACTGTGGATGAGGAAAAAGAGGATGCCTTGGTGCAAAAGATCACAGCCAAGGCACGTGATATTCCATTCAACAAAAAAATTATGACCTTGGTGATTTTGCCTATGCCAAAATAAAGCAACACACTTGTGCAACACTGCTTAGATTTGTCTCAAAGCTTTTATCGCACGGTGAGATCAGAAAGGCATCACTAAGTCTGTCACAGTCAATACAATATCACATTACCAATACACTGAACCAAACAACACTTGGGTTAGGTGTCAAACTACATCACAGGTTTGGAAGTAGTGATCTCATTCATATTTTACATGACCATGGACACACTGTGTCATATGATGAGGTGCTGCAGCTCCGCAAGTAACCAGCAAAGTATGTTGGTGATAATGCTGCCATGCTGCATAGGATGATGGGGTTTACTCGGACACTTGGACTGATATTTGGCTGGTATGACAACTTTGACCTGCTGGTCTCAACCCCAAATGGTCGCCGGGAGACACACGCCATGGCAACAGAATTTCAGATGCATCCAGCTGGAATCATTGAGACTGGAAACAGCCAGCCTGGCATCAGCACGCTTATAATTCCTCGTCTTACATCCAAGCAGGCCAAGTCAATGGGCAATACAAAAGCCATAGCACTTTTGCACTACACTGGCCCTAAGAAGGTAATTCCTACTGCAGTACCAACTGCCAACACCACCAGGATAAGCTTTAACGAGGTATGTGCTCGACAGGCCAGTCTGGTAGCTGCACAAGGACACACAGTGGCTCAACAGTTTGACCCAAGGGCAAGATGCTAGGGAATGGAATGGTCTCAACAATCAGCTAGCCAGGAGCCATGACATACTAAGACTTGCCAGCACATATATGTTTGGTCCTTTGATTGATGCACCTCCTTCTCATCCAGACACAATACTCACAACCCTAACATACATGCAGAGGTCACTGATTGACATGGGAATGACATATGTTCACCTCACCATTGACATGCAACTATTTGTTGTAACCAAGCACATATGCTGGAACCAGCCGGTCCATTTCAAGAATGTAATTGCCCATCCTGGTTGGATGCATATTATACAGTCTCCTCAGCTGCATTGGAAAAGTAATGGAAGGTTCTGGTCTGGCAATATATGTGGCTGCAGAATATGAGGGGCTGACAGGTACCTTCTGTGGGAAGCCCTGGGTGAAAGCAATGAGGGCCTTTCGGGGAGTATCAGCAGCACTCTTGAAGCGTCGCTATCAGCTGGGCCAAAGACATTTGAACAAATAGAACATTACCTGGACACTGCTTACCTCCATCCTACTGGCCGACACTGAGTAGACAATTTAATTCTTCCTACACTTGTCATCCACCAGTTTGTACGTGCAGAGAGAGAAGGTGACATTAACTTGAAGCAACTGGCTATGGAGCACATGATGAAGTACTTCTTCCTTGCTGGTCACGTGCAGTATGCTCGATACCTAACCCAGTACCTGCTGGAAATGTGTGCACTCCAGGCCCCAGATGCTAAGCCAAATCTTGTCGTCTGCACCATGATGGATACTGGAACGCTGTCTCTGCTGATCAGTTTGGCAAGCAGACTGCCATAAAGACTGGAAAAGGAGCTCTCAAGGGCATGACACTGTCTGCTGAGCTTGTGCATAAGTGCGATGTACAGCTGGCCGCACTCCCGCGAGGGCCACAGCGTTGTCAACGCTGGCCAAGATATTGACTCTGAAACACTATTAGAGAGATGCGTTCGAAGCATCCACAGCCAGTAAGAGAGAGTCGTACAGAGAGAGTTTGGGGGGGAAGAAGGGGGTTTGAGGAGAGTGGGGGGATACCTATGCACGAGAGGTGAGGGATGACGTCTGAAACAGATGAGTGGAAGGCTGGAAGCTATATATAATAAAAATCTACAGTACCTGGTAACAAATCATATATATTTTAATACCTTTATTGTCAAGTCATTAACGCTGTGAAAAGTGGCACAGTTAATGCTTGGAAACCATAAAGTATAATGCTATTGAATATAGCAAATGTGAATCCTTAATACTGCATGCGGCAATTGCTGACACCCCTAGCACACACCTCCGTATCCTCCTTATCAAGCGTTTCCTAACACCCGACAACAAACACCGCATTTAGGGATGCTGTATCACTCTTTTACCTTACTATTTTTTCTACATTCTGATTAATGATACTAAACGCTAAATGCTATAGTCAGATTTTGCTATGTAAAAATTTACATAGTACGAGATAGGCAAAGAGGCACGGACACGATGGCAACAGATGGTTGTTTGTAAAAATGAAATTATGGGCGTCTTGACCAATGAGGCTTTAAACAATTTGTGATCTCTCTCTCTCTCTCTCTCGCTCTTACTCTCGCGCGCTCTCTCTCTCTCTCTCTCTCTCTCGCTCTTACTCTCGCGCTCTCTCTCTCTCTCTCTCTCTCTCTCTTACTCTCGCGCTCTCTCTCTCTCTCTCTCTCTCTCGCTCTTACTCTCGCGCTCTCTCTCTCTCTCGCTCTTGCTCTCGCTCTCTCTCTCTCTCTCTCTCTCTCTCTCTCTGTCTATCTATCTATCTATTTATCTATCTATCTATCTATCTATATATATATATATATATATATATATATATATATATATATAATCTGCTATCATGTGAAGGTCAATGGGAGCCCTGATAACTCCACGATGCGATGACGCAACGATGTGATTTTAAACTGCTTGTTAGGTAACGCTAGATATGGGCGATGTTGATATGTGCCAGTGGTGTCAGCAGCTGCCACATTCCGGATGAAGTTACTTACATTTGTTACATGTGATTAATAAACAGCATTCTGATTCATTATTTTCAGGCAGTTTTTGTCTGTATTTTACAGCGTCCATTGCTTGGAAACGACAGTAAAATAAAATACGATTAAAGTCTACAATTATGAATCTTGATCGGTTGTCTTTGTTTTGCAGTATAATATTTAAAGTTGATCTTTTTACTTTTCATGATGGCAAAAGTAACACCGAAAAAAAAAAAAAATTCTTTTAATAAATATTACACTTTTCTGTCGCCTCAACAATCGTCATATCTCGCCTCTCGTGTACAGGCACCCACCTACCCACCTCAAACCCGCTCCCTCCCTCAGTCCTGTGAATGCTTCGATCAGAGCTCACTACTAATGATTCGCGGTTACTATCTCGGCCAGCGTTGACAACACTAAGGTGGCCCTCGCGGGAGTGCGGCCAACTGTACATATATCAGACTGTGTGAATCATATGTGCTCTGCTTATTCACCTGACCAAAATGCACAAAAACTGCACATAGAGAAGTTGAAGCACCGGCGTATATTGGACACAAAAGATCGGGGTCTCACTGAGGCAGAGGTTGAGAAGTATCCGCATCCACTGGAAGACCACCGCCCTCATCTGTACAATCCTGTCACTTGCCAAATCACCCCCCCCCCCTTTGTGAATGTGGCTGACTCGATTGTGATTGGAGAAAAGATGGAAAGGAAATATATTGCCAGTCTGCCTAATGTGTTTTACTACTCTATCAGTAGCCCCATCAAGACAATGTCTGTTCTCAAGAGAGAGGAAGTGAAGCAAAGTCAGGCCAGCAGTAGACCTATAGAGAGTATTTTTCTCCGACTATTGGTGATAGGTCAGTGGCGGCAGGTGGAACTTGAATCTCTCTTTGCCTATGAACTGTGTGCCGTAATAGCATCGCTCATTGATGAACATGGTTGCCTGCGTAAAGGTAGCAAGTCAGAGCTGGTCAAACGTCTTGGTGTGCCCGAGACATTGCCAGCACCTGCAGATATTGTCATAGTGGATGTTTCACAAGTGATCTACCATAGTGGACGACCACACAGGGGCAGAGTATCAGATCTACTTGCCTCCATCCAGGGTCGTTTGAATCACTACCCAGCTAGGACCGAGAAAATCATCATCTTTGACAAGTACCAAAATGTTTCTGTGAAGGATCATGAGAGAAAATGCCGGGCTGGTGATATGATCATGAACTATGAGCTCTCCACTGCCAAAATGAGATGTCATCCTGAAGAGCAAGAGCAACAAGCGAAGGCTGGCAAGCATGTTGTACACTTTCACTCTTGATGAAAATGTGACAATGGAAACTCGCGAAAATGGTTCATTTGGCCATGATGAAGCAGACATCACCATGATTTCCTATGTCCTTGAGGCAGCCAACAATGGAAAGGGTGTGATACGCATGCTTAGTGATGACTCTGATGTGTTTGTCTTGTTGGTGTATTGGGTATATTGGGCAGACATTCAGTGCAAAGTACAGATGGAGTGTTGGGATGGGACTGTCCTCGACATCAATGCAACCTGTGCTGACCTAGGGCCAAAATGTCTGCAACTCGTTGGCATGCATGCCCTCAGTGAGTGTGACACAACCTCATATCCCTCTGGCAAAGGCAAGATCACTGTACCAAATATTTTGCTGAGGGGACTTCCCAGGCTTGGCTGATGTACTTGGTGTGGTGGATGCCACAGAGGCTGATTTACTTGAGGCAGCAAAACCCTTCCTTCTTGCTCTATATGGACAGCAACCAGGAACTTCTGTGGAATCCGCCCGCTTTACGCTGTTCACCAAAAAGAAGAAAAGCCCAAAATTGATGACCTCTCCTCCAACAACACCCAACCTGTTGCAGCACGTGTTGAGGGCGCATTTGCAAGTGATGTTGTGGAAAGCGGCAGACCACCAAGCTCCACCTGGCGACTCAGCTGATATCACAAAATTTGGATGGGAGATCCAGGATAGCATCCCTGTTCCTGTCATTGATAAGGGTGACCCTGCACCTCCAGAGCTATTACACGCGATCCAGTGTCCCTGTAGGACGCAGAGTAAGAAGTGTATCACTGAGGCGTGTGGCTGCCACAAAGAACATCTTTCATGCACGTCATACTGTAGCTGCTATGATGAAGATCATTGTTGCACTTCATGCACAAACAGAAGAGATGATCAAGCTATACATGAGAAGGATGCCGACATGGAGGATGGAGAAGAGGCTTTTGAAGATGATGTAGACCAAGAAAGTGTCGATGTACAGGATGATAGAGAAGAGAAATAGGAGGGTGCCAGTCAGGAGGGTGAGGGCCAGAAGGATATGGAGGATTGTCTTCTTGAACCCAATTATGAATGGGAAAATACAAATATTTAAGTTAGCTGTTAGAAAAAAGTAATTTTTTTATGTGTTTGGAGGAGACAAAAGACAATTTTGCCTATCTTCTAATTGTATTATTTTGCAACTTATTGTATGTAATTATTCTACAGTTTTTTGTGACATCCTTACAAGTTCCACATGTAATTACTTAATGATTGCTTTCACACAAAGAAAACATAAATAAAGTGAATCATGAATGTTAAGTTATTTCCATTAAATTTTGTTGTCCACCCAAATCCAATTTAGCCTTTACCTAACTCTTAGCACATGAGATTGAAGTACAATTGAAAAAATAATATCAAAAATGGATTCTACACACAAGAAAACCCCTGATAAGAGGTATTACATATCATTCTAGGACAAGCAGGTGGAAAGTTCAATTTTCAAGATGGTGTTTAGTGGCCATCTTGGATTATGCAAATTCCTCGAGTTGCCCAACGTTGCCATTTGGGCAACCAAGCTAAAATTGTTCTAGGTCCCCATCTGAGACCAAATCAAGAAAATAACTTCATAGGAAACAACATTTCTAGGTTGGCTATGGAAGAGATAGGAACATCAAAACGACTATTTCTCCACGTGCCACATCCAGAGTCTCAGTTTCCCCAGAAATGCAGTCAGCTTGACAGGCATCGATGACCGTCGTATTTCGGCTCTGAAGTTGCACATTCCCACTGTCCAGCTCCGCAGATATATACGAGTAAGCCAAGTAACAGTCGGACAAACCACTCCTTTTAGGCAAATTAGCTGCAAAAAGAGATTCCTTTTGTTCTAAAAATTCCTGAATAGCCTTTCGGAGCTCGATGACTCCATGTACAACTTTACCTCTAACAACCAGCGAACGACGGTGTGGTAAAGCAGAACCTGATACTACTCTCTCATTTCCTTGCACAGCTCCTTGAACACACGGGAGTTCACATCTCTCACACTTGATGAAGGTGACAACACTCAACATGTCGTCGAACACTGACTTCAGACTTGCAGGCAGACTTTTTGATACAAGGAACTACCGATAGATGATGCAATGATCCATGGTGCTTTCTGGATTCACAGCTTGAATGTGACCCGGCAATCCACGGTGACCACCCAACATTGCTGGTGCCCTGTCAACTGAGACCTGGATTGGAAAGAAAATATAGGGTAATTCTTTCATAGTCATCCTCTGTGTCATATGGTTTTAGTTTGGGCACGAATGGTAAAATGATTCTTCTCTGAATGATGTAAAAATGCCAGCTACAGCTACATATTTGTAATTATTAAAACTGAATATATGTAGTTCCTTGTGTATATATTACTATAAACTACTTGTATATATCCCTTCCTACCTGTTGAACACAGTTCCAATCCAGTCCATTCTTGACGAAGAATCCTTTGATGATACTGAAGAAACGCTCTCACTTCGTGGTCGCCAACAGATTCTCTCACAAAAGGAACTCTTCTTTGATCTGGTTCTGGTGGACATAGCGGACTAATCCATGGGGAACAGCACAACTGGAGACATTGCACGTTCGTCGAACTGCAATGAGAATTTTCCACATGGACTTTCCTTGATCTCCATTATAACTTAGGACAGGATATCTGACACCATGTCGTCGACTCGTGGGTGGACCGTGTTGTTTGAAACGGATATGGCACTCAGCTTCTTTGCCTGGCCAGGCCTTACTTACTATCTCTTGTGAGTAACGCATAATCAAACTCTCTTCAATGGTGTGGCATTTCTGCTGCTGGGAAACTTTATACACAACAAAGTAGGATGCATCTACTGCAGCTTGAAGCTTTTGGGCTTGGATTCCCGACAAACCAAAAAGGATCCCAGTCAGCCCTACTACCCAGTGATGGAGACAAGCCTGATCTTTGTTTTGTAGGTTTGGATGGCACTTCTGGAGGTGAGCTGAGAGCTTCAATGGCTTGAAGCTCTCGTCTGTCAACATTTTGTGACATACAACACATTGACGCCGGTCTACTCCACAGGAGGTGAATTCACAAGACGTGGCGAAGAAAGACATCAGAATAGGTGCGGTGTTTGGACATTTTGTTAGATCTGCAAAAAGAGAAAAGGGAGTCCATAAGTAATTCCTAAATCGGAGAACTTATAAATAGGGATACAAAGGATTTTAGATTAGAAACTTTTATTCTTTTTCTTGTTATTCATGTAGTAAATGTAAAGAATTTCTTTCTTACCCATTACCTTAATCACATAGCTGAACAAAAATTTATTGGTTAATTTTATACTGAATGGATGTGGAAGATTGGCCTGGGAAGAAGGTAAAGTCCCGGATGACTGAAAGTCAGGTATAATTGTTCCGTTGTACAAAGAGAAAGGGGAGAAAGAAGAGTGTGGTAATCATAGAAGCATGTCACGGAGTTTTTTATATATAATATCACGGAGTTTTTAAAATAATTGCTTAAATGTTATTTAAATTGATAATAATATTCAATAATATTGAAGAGCAGAGACAATGATTGTCTTGCTACATCAAGCAACGATTACTTTACGCTGACTTGCTACGATTCTCTAAGATCGAGAATTTATAAACTTTCTCAACAGTACACAGCAGAGACTAATTACTCACAATTGCTGAATTACTGTACTGTTAGCCTCTGGAGAAAGTTACATCACCCCTGACAATAAATAATACTAATAATAATAACATCAGGTTCTTGCTGATGCATTAACTCCTATCTGGCACAACGGATTTTAAGTTAATACAACAAGACTGGTCTAAGTACCAGTTATGAAAGCAAACGTTTATGCAAGCTAGGAGCTATATGGAAAATAAGCTTAATTATGGAGAAATGAAACAAGATTTTACTTTACATTGAGCTCAAGAAAGGAACTGTTAAATTTATTAATCACAAAAAATAAATTTAACGTTACAATTCAAATCAAATTAAATGAGACGCACTCACTCACTCACGCAATAGCTAAATACTTACGCCTAGGAAAAAACACCTTAATTAAACACTTATGACTACAAAATACAAAAAGGAAATACTAGTCAATGAATGCTGCGTATCACCCAAGCTGAACTAGGATGGAAGTACTGAAGAACTGTGGAGTTTGGGTACTACCTGACCTCACACTGCTGGCACAGGACCTCTCTCCGTCGCAGCAACAACTGGACTGAATTCAAATCGTGGGAAAGAAAAGCGGAGCACTAGGCCGTATTTTCTAACGGTCGAGTGAGTGAAACGCGCCCAAAACAATCGCTCATCGGAAGCGCTAATGTCTCACACAGAGACGATCACGTATGACAATGAAAAACTGATTTGACAAAGCTTCCGTTCGAATGAGCGGTTAACTGAACGATAAACAGTGAGTTTTCCACTAATAGTTCGTGGCTTCTCACAAAAGGGAAATGTCGCGAATTGATTCGTGACATTACGCCCTTACAAAGTTAAATTTTTTCCTTATGGGAAAAAATTTATGGATATATATATATATATGTACACATCCTAAGTCATTCGCACAAGATTCACACTGTGGTGTGTGTGCTATCCTGCTACAGGAGAAAGTCGCAGTCGCCAGTGAGCGAAAAAAACTCGTATTTACGTTAACAGAAGCAAGCTTGAGGGAAAAACTCCGTGACGACGGTGAAAATCCTGTACTCAGGTCAAACTGAGCGAAAATTCGCTACATTTACACTGACAACTAATTGTTGTGTAGTGTGATGTATGTAATACACAGTGTAGGTGTGACAGTTGTAGTGTAACTGTACCTATGTGTAAAATGACACAGTAAATAATAATATGGCGACGACGAAGGCAGAGGAGAAGAGGCGGCAGTGTGCGGCAGACAATCAGCTGGTCCGCACAGCAAAACTGCTACACCCATTGCTGAACCTGCAAAACCAATTGAGGTGGAGCATCAAAAGTGTCAATGAGACAAAATTTTATCATGTTACAATTACTCTCTCTGCCTAGCAGTCAGTGCTACGACGTACATTCGAGGTCGCCATTAATTATAGCACACAATTATGGTTGGCAAGTTGAGAATCCTTGTGCAAACTCGGGTCTTCCATAGCCTCGAACTGCACACGGGTCCTCAACCTGTGCCTTAACCTACAGTACTTATATCAATATCGGAGAGCTGAGAATCCTTATGCAAACTTGGGTCTTCCATAGCCTCAAGTCGCCTCTGCAGAGTTCTCACTTCCCCCTTAACCTACAATACAATACTTATATTAGTACCGGGAAGATGAGAATCCTTGTGCAAACTTGGGTCTTCCATAGCCTCAAGTCGCCTCTGCGGAGTTCTCTCTCGAACTTCCCCCTTAACCTACAGTACAATACTTATATTAGTACCGGGAAGCTGAGAATCCTTGTGCAAACTTGGGTCTTCCATAGCCTCAAGTCGCCTCTGCGGAGTTCTCTCTCGAACTTCCCCCTTAACCTACAGTATTTATATTAGTATTGGGAAGCTGAGAATCCTTGTGCAAACTTGGGTCTTCCATAGCCTCAAGTCGCCTCTGCGGAGTTCTCTTTCGAACTTCCCCCTTAACCTACGGTACATAATATGTATGTACAGGCCCTGGACATGCTGTGTCCTGTGGGGCCAATGGGCAAGACATCTGGTCTGCACCCACTCCACCACTACCCTGTCTCTCAACTGACTCAGAGATTACAGGTGTAGTTACAAATGGCACAGGAAGGGCATGTCCCTGATTAGTGGTGATACTTTGGCACACACTACAGGAACAGACAAAACTATCTATGTCCCGTCCCATCCCTGGCCAGAAAAGGTCAGCTCGGATACGGCCCTGGGTCTTCCTTTTAACCATGTGACCTCCTGAGGCTGAACAATGACCCCATTGTAACACTGCTAGGCGGTACTTGGCGGGAACGACAAACTGCAGTCGAACCTCGCCCTCGGGTGTTCGTGACTCACGGTAGAGCTGTCCTTGTTTACTAAGGAACTTGGCTCGACCTCCCCGTGAATACTTTATCACTCGACCCTTTTGTTTGTTCCGCACGGTAGCAAGTGTCGGGTCAGAATGTTGTTCTTGTACAACAAGTTGACTACACATCAGATCTTGCGGCGATCCAATGATCACTGGGGTGACACAGTCTGGAGCCTCAGCCATGGCTTGTGTTACCGCAGCAGCCGAAGTCTGAGTAGCGTCATCGGAGCAACTATCCTTGACTCCATTAATATTGCCTACTATAAAGTCAAATAGAGGCTCTGGCATGACAACTGCAAGTGTCGTACCAGTATAAAATGGAGATGCCACCTGGATACATGCCTCAGGGAACAATCTCACTGATCCATCAATAAGCTTTGCATGGATCTGTCAACCTGTATACTGCTCAGGCCGAACTAAACTCTGCTTAACAGAGCAACCTGAGGAACCATTGTCTCTCAGGACCTTCACAGGAATGCCTCCCACAAACCCTGGCTGAACAAGGAAGGTACTGTCACCTGTGGGAGGGCCTGTGGAGGAAGCAGCTAGCCACTCATGAGGCTGCTGAATTGATGTGGCAAACATTGTGCCTTGACAATTACAAGATGGAACATTGGCCATCTGTGGAGGGGGGTTCACTGTCACTGTGGGACTAGTGAACTGTGGGGAAGTACCCACACTGGTAGGGACGTGACCACCAGGCTGCTGCTGAGGCATGAAGGCTGCATTCGCTTCCTGCCTCTTTTGAGCTGGTGGTGAAAAAGTTTGTCCCGACGGTCGGTTGCGTGGCTGATACTGCTGCTGGTTAGGGTACTTGTTGTACCTCTTCCACTCAGGTTTCTGAGTGTTTTGCCCCTGGTCCTTCCACTGCGGTTTTGGACCTTGGCCATTATTCTGAGAATGGCCTTGTTGCTGGGGTTCAGTCTGAGACGGCCTCCCAGACTTGGCAGTATCTTTTCTGCTCCAGGTGTTTTGCTTACGAGCTTGATACCCGTATGCAGTAAAGAATGCGTCAGCCTTCTTTGCCATTTGGCTGGCATCTTTCACCTGGCAGATCTTAAGCTGTGCTATGAGCTCAGCAGGCCACGACCTCTCTAGCTGTGTACGCAGCATAAGGTCAATTATCCCCTCACGCGTGGAAGGAGTTTCATCTTTCTCCATCCACTCATTTAAGTAAGCTGTAAGACGATCAAGGAACTGAACAGCTGTCTCCTTGTCTTGGAGACGAGCTCGCATGAACTGAACTTTGGCGTCGTCTACTGTGAGACCATACGCCTTAATGAGTGCAGCTTTCATCATCTCATATGTGAGGTTGTCTCCACGAATTCTGTGGAGAATATCGAGGGCAGGGCCCTCAAATAGGCTAAGAAACTGAAGCCGCTTAGCTGCCTCATCCAGTTGATACATGTCTGCCATGTCCTCAAAACGAGCTATGTACAGCTCGATTCGCTCGCTTTCCTTATATGAAGGAAGCTTGATGCGTGGGGTAGCCAGGACATGTGCAGGGGAAACGCCCGTGGAGCTTGGACCAACTGCAGCAGACGTGTCTGAAGCCAAGGAATCTCGCTTGAGCTTCAGCACTTCAAGTTCATGTCTCTCGCGTGCTTCTCGCTCGGCACGTCCGTGTTCTCGTTCTCTGTCTCGTTGTTCACGCTCGTATTCGCGCTGTTCTCGCTCTTGTACTAGCTCGTGTTCGCGCTGTTGTCGCTCTTTTTCTAACTCGAGCTCGCGTTGTTTTTGTTCGTGTTCACGCTGTTCTCGCTCATGTTCACGCTGTTCTCGCTCATATTCGCGCTGTTCTCGCTCGTATTCGCATTGTTCTCGCTCACGTTCACGAGCATCTTTCTCACGTTCTTGCTCGTAATTGAACCGTGAGAGAACGTAACTCTGTATTTTCTCTGGGTCAGTGAGACCCATATCTTTGGCTTCCTGTACATAAGCACTGGCTGCCATGGCGCTAATTTATTAAGCAAACGAAACTGAGCACTGACTGCTTCGCAAACGAATGCTAATAATACAAATAAAGAATACAGACACAAGCTAGTGGTGACCAGTCTTATCTAGTTAACTGGCAAAGAATAAATCAAAAATGTAAATGACTGGGAAGACTCAATAATAAACACAATGGGTACGCCGACTTCCCAGGAGCGAATAAAATCGTCTGGCGTTACCAAGAATAAACTAGAGTTAAGTACTCTATTGATTAATAAAGCAAAAACTCACTTGCTAAATTAACGGTAAACACCAGTAAACTTGTGCTTATAAACTTTAATTATAAATACCTAAATATGAATGAGTGAGTACTATCTCGTGAATAGCTTTAGAGCTAGGATTTAATATCCTGGAATGAGGTCGCCAATTGTCACGGAGTTTTTTATAATATCACGGTAATTTTGAAATAAATGGTTAAATATTATTTAAATTGATAATAATATTCAATAATATTGAAGAGCAGAGACAATGATTGTCTTGCTACATCAAGCAACGATTACTTTACGCTGACTTGCTACGATTCTCTAAGATCGAGAATTTATAAACTTTCTCAACAGTACACAGCAAAGACTAATTACTCACAATTGCTGAATTACTGTACTGTTAGCCTCTGGAGAAAGTTACATCACCCCTGACAATAAATAATACTAATAATAAAAACATCAGGTTCTTGCTGATGCATTAACTCCTATCTGGCACAACGGATTTTAAGTTAATACAACAAGACTGGTCTAAGTACCAGTTATGAAAGCAAATGTTTATGCAAGCTAGGAGCTATATGGAAAATAAGCTTAATTATGGAGAAATGAAACAAGATTTTACTTTACATTGAGCTCAAGAAAGGAACTGTTAAATTTATTAATCACAAAAAATGAATTTAACGTTACAATTCAAATCAAATTAAATGAGACGCACTCACTCACTCACGCAATAGCTAATTACTTACGCCTAGGAAAAAACACCTTAATTAAACTCTTATGACTACAAAATACAAAAAGGAAATACTAGTCAATGAATGCTGCGTATCACCCAAGCTGAACTAGGATGGAAGTACTGAAGAACTGTGGAGTTTGGGTACTAGCTGACCTCACACTGCTGGCACAGGACCTCTCTCCGTCGCAGCAACAACTGGACTGAATTCAAATCGTGGGAAAGAAAAGCGGAGCACTAGGCCGTATTTTCTAACGGTCGAGTGAGCGAAACGTGCCCAAAACAATCGCTCATCGGAAGCGCTAATGTCTCACACAGAGACGATCACGTATGACAATGAAAAACTGATTTGACAAAGCTTCCGTCCGAATGAGCGGTTAACTGAACGATAAACAGTGAGTTTTCCACTAATAGTTCGTGGCTTCTCACAAAAGGGAAATGTCGCGAATTGATTCGTGACAAAGCATTTGTCTTCTTAGTGTAATAGGAAAAGTATACGATAGGATACTTATTGACAGAGTTATGGAAGTAACAGAGGAATTAGTTGGAGAAGAACAGGGAGGCTTTAGGAAGGGAAGAGGTTGGGTAGATCAGATATTCATTCTTAGATATTTAGTGGAAAAGTTTCTAGAGAATGGAAAGAAGTTGTATGCGGCCTTCATGGATTTGGAGAAAGCATATGACAGGGTGGATAGACAAGGATTGTGGAAAGTATTAAGAATATATGGAAAGTTGTTGAACGCTGTGAAGAGTATGTATGAGGGTGCTAAGGCTGCAGTGCGTGTAGCTGGTGAACTTAGTGAGTTTTCCTATTTGAAGGTTAAGCTGAAACAGGGATGTGTCATGTCTCCATGGTTGTTCAGTATGTATATGGATGGGGTTATAAAAGAGATACAAGGTAGGGCAGAGGATGTTGGAGTGGCCCTAATGAGAGGGAGCAGTGTTTGGAAACTCCCTGTGCTGTTGTTTGCAGATGATACTGTGTTGTTAAGTGAAGACGAAGGGGAGCTGCAAGGCTTGGTGGATGAGTTTGAGAGAGTTTGTAAGAAACGGAATCTAAAGGTCAATGTAGGGAGGAGTAAAATTATGGTCTTCGAGAGAAGTGAAGTCAGTGAATGTACAGTGAGGCTGGATGATGAGGAAATGGAAAATGAGAATACGTTTAAGTACTTGGGTAGTGTGATGAGCGAGGATGGAAGTCTGGAGGGTGAAGTGCTTGAAAGGGTACAACAAGGAAGAAAGGTTGCTGGTTCCTTGAAGGCAGTGATAAGAAACAGGGAAGTGATCACGGAAGTAAAAAAGTTACAACGTGACAGAAATGTGATACCAACTCTGACATATGGAACTGAAGCTAGGACGTTGTTGGAGGGACACAAGTCAAGAGTGAGAGCAGTGGAAATTAATTATTTGAGAGGGACCTGTGAAGTCAACATGGAGAGAGACTGACAAATGAACATGTGAAGGAACATTGTGGTGTGGATGTGGATGTGATAGGAAGCATTATGAGAAACACAATGAGGTGGTTTTGTCATGTGGAGAGGATGGAGAGTGAGAGACTGACGAGGAGAGTGTATGTGAGTGGGGTGGAGGGGAAGAGAGGGAGGGGCAGGCCAAGGATGAGATGGAGGGATGGAGTGGAGAGGTACAGCGTATATGAGAGGGGGGGGGGGGGTGAATTGTGAGTAGGGCAGTGAAATGGTGGGGGACAGGGTGACGTGGAGGCCATTTGTTTGTGGCCACCCCGTATAAGGGATTAAGGCGTCTGGCAATAGATAGATAGATAAAGAGAATTTTATACTACTGTTACATTGTCTGATAACTTATTCTCAGACATAACTGTAGTATAAACTTAACCAATATATATGTTTTAAGCAGTATGATAAAAGTGCTGGGTATGAAAAAAGTACTTTACAACATGGATGGGAAAATAAGATTATCCAGTCCAAAATCCGATATATATATATATATATATATATATATATATATATATATATATATATATATATATATATATATATATATATATATATTGTAGTACAGTTTCCTCACAGGTTCTCCGTTCCATACCTCTGGTTGTAACAGCAACAGCTAACTGTACTGCATAGTACTGTATACATACATACGTGCTTAGGTCCACCTCAGCTGCTGTTCATGAAGAAACTAACAGTGTGAGACAGGATCAGGCAGTTGAGTGAGCTGACTAAACATGTAATGGACGCGTCATTCTCAGGTTTGCGAGTGACTGGTTCTGAGGCATACAGGTCAATCACTCATGACCTCCCACACACGTAGCTGCATTTTTCAGATTTTTTAAAGTACAGTAAATGTTTTTCATAGATACTGTTATTAATTCGAACTTTATTACTTACTAGGTTTAGATTAAGTCGGTGTATGTTTCCTGATCTCTCTCTCTCTCTCTCTCTCTCTCAATATATATATATATATATATATATATATATATATATATATATATATATATATATATATATGGTGATTCATATGATATTAAATACTTTATACAATACCATACCATCAGGCGTCGCATTGTTTTCTCGGTTCCGCAAATTCCTGGATTTATTTTTGTTACCCCTCCATTACCCCCCAGAAATTGCCATATTAACCCCTGGGGTAATATACCCCAGGTTGGGAACCACTGCCTTACAATGCACGAGTGGCTGCAGTTAAGAAAGGTTTCCTTTGTGTTATTTCATTACTCACATTCCCGTATCATCTCCTAAACCATCCTTCCTTTCCTCACTCCCCCTTTCAGTTATCCACCTTTAATTAAAGCCAGCACAAAATGCAATGCTGGGAGAGTCCAAAGCCAAGGGACTGGCAAAACTGGGAGTTGGTGGAGTTGCAAGGAGGAAGATTTGATGAGACGTAATCTGTGCAATGAGTTGAGGTCGGGCCACAAAAGGCGAAACGAATCGAATGTCCTCTCTATTGTCTCATCTCGAGGAAGGCAAAATCTCTCTCTCTCTCTCTCTCTCTCTCTCTCTCTCTCTCTCTCCATTTTCTTCGTTTCCTCCCGATTTCTCTTTGCCAGTTCTCCATCCTTACGTGACTCGCATCGTCCTTTTGGTTCTGTGACCATGTACGACACCTCACACTCAAATATCTTTCGTGTCCCTGTACCAGTTCCACCAAAGGGACAAAATTTGCTGAAGTGGTAGCAGAAACGACACCCAAAACCTGGTTTCATAGAAAGGTGAAGTACTGAATCGTTATCGCTCCAACTTTTGTTACGGCACAGTTTCCAGTTCATTTCTTCCGAGCGATTCATTTTTTTAATTGTTTAAAACTACTCTCCTCACTCTCTTGTATAGTAATATCAATCTTTTTTTTATTTTTTATTTAATTGGATGTATGTTTGTTCGTGCGTTTCCACAGTGGTATGTTGTACAGAAACACTCAGATTCAGTTCGCCCACTGATCAGGGATTGCTAGAAACCAAGGTAAAGAGAAGAGTATACTGAGAGGTAAGTACAGCACCCCCAAGCCGCGCAGATTCTGTGACGTCAAAGTTAATAAGAGAGAGAGAGAGAGAGGTGGGGGTGGTGGAAGAAAACGGGAGCTTGACAGAAAACCATCTGTATGTATGGTATGCTTTTGTATTATGAATGTTCACACAGGTCGCTACTCAACACACTCGCACAGTAATGGAACTTACTTGTTAAACTCGGTAGTTGAAGAGTAGGCACTGCTCCTTTCTTGAATTTCCTTTGTCCAGGAGGCACTGGTAAACCAAGCAATTCATACTTTAGGTTGCGTTCAAAGGCAGTACTCTCAAAATGACGGCTGCATACAAAACCAGATGACCGATTTTTCTTTATGTCACATAATTCAATCCATTTTTTTTCTAAGTTCTTCATCTTTCGGCAGTGCATGAAAATGTATTCTCTTGTCACCTTTCACATGAATGGATTTGCATCCACGAACTATACAAATTGTTGGCATGTTCACAAAATTATCTGTATTGCCATAGCCACCCCTAAAAACAGAAAACAGAGTACCTATTCACAAGCAGGTGTGTGTGTGACTGGCGTGTGTTGAGCAGGATGAGCTGCAGTCTGTATTACCTATGACGTCATGCGCAGACCGAGACTCATTTTAGCTCTCCCCTCACCCCCCCATGAAACTACCTTTCATTCTCTTTACCTTGGCTAGAAACCATATATTACGAATAAACATTTCTGTTTTTAATGGATATATGCAAGACTCTCTTGCTAGTCGGTGAGAGAGGCAAGACTTTGAATATCACATAATTTATGTTGTGCATATCTATCTATCTATATATATATAGATAGATAGATAGATAGATAGATAGATATAGATAGATAGATAGATGGATAGATAGATATAGATACAGATAGATATATAGATATAGATATAGGTAGATAGACAGACAGATAGGTAGATAGATAGATAGATACAGTGTTATGATTACTATAGGGAAAAAGAACGAAGCCAGTGGCTAACAACGTGCAAAATGTTGCCCTTTCCAAAGATTATTAACTTACGTGAGTCAAATTCAAGAGCTAAATATATGTAGATGCCTAGACACATTGTCCTTAAAAGACTGGAGGTCAAAGACAGAGGGATTTGGAGTCTGAGGAAGACATTTTCAGTTTATAATAGTTGGACAGTAAATGGGTGTTGCTTCTCATCTTCCTCCTATATATATTTTTTTTCCTTTTTGTCCTGTATGAAATTGTCTATCTATCTATCTATTGCCAGACGCCTCAATCCCGTTTGGGGTGGCCACAAACAAATCGCCTCCAAGTCGCCCTGTCCCCCGCCATTTCACTGCCCTGCTCCCAGCTCACACCCACCTCTCTCATATACCTCTCCACCCCATCCCTCCATCTCATCCTCGGCCTCCCCCTCCCTCTTCCCCCCTCCACCTCACTCACATACACTCTCTTCGTCAGTCTTTCACCCTCCATCCTCTCCACATGGCCAAACCACTTCAGTGTGTTCCTCATAATGCTTCCTATCACATCCACATCCACACCACAACGCTCCTTTATATCCTCATTCGTCAGCCTGTCTCTCCACGTGACTCCACAGGCTCCTTTTCCTCATCCTCTTCATCTTCCCCACATTTCCCTTTCATCTAGTTCCTCCCCCACTCTTCATTCACCTCCTCATTTTCCAATACCTCTATTTCTCTGGGTCACATTCCTCCTCTTGCATTTCCTTCCTTCCCCTCCGGTCCTCAATCTGGCCTGCCTTTGATTTTTCATAAAGTTCAGTGGTTGTTCTCCCCGCCCTTAATGAGGCAGGAGAGTGTCGATTAAGAGAAAAGTTGCCACATCTGCTTGAGATGCTATTAATTAGGTGAAATTTTTACCTGTGTCGGGAAACTCCAGGCATTTGATGGTGGCACGTGATTGTTTCATGTTTGTGTTACTGTTGAACTTCAGCCTGAAGTATTTTATGAATTAAAGCGCGACTGTGACCACGCCCATCCTGACCAACATAAACCATCATTTAGGATGTACTTCCTTCGAATACCCTCCACCTACCACTATGACGTTCATCCCTCACACTCCCCTCCACCTACTCAATTTTTTGTTATACCCTCCAATGTAGGATTTCCAGTGATTATCTGTTCCCATCGCCGATGCCGTATAAGATACACTGCCCATATTCACACGGTTAGCCAACTCGTCCCACCTGGCTCCACCACCTAACATCGTTTCGGCTCGTCCCACTCACGCTACCCAGTTATTTCTCTCCAACCTTTGACCTGTATGTTACAACAACCTTATTTAAATCCTACAACGTCCATCATCGCTGTATATAATTCCCTAGGTATACCCCACAATCCACCATCCAAGTCTATCCCATCCTTTCTTTCCATCCAACCAACTTTGTGTTTCTTCCCCATCTTTGACTTATTAACATTCAGGTTAGTATGCCAATTTAATACGGTTTTTCCTGTATAATTTCGTGTTTGTTGGTATATTTTGACTGATATTGATGTCTTAGAAAAATGTATATAATAAACCAGCTACGGAATATGTGTACGGGGCGATAGTTAGTGTTTCATGCAGGTCAGGTAGGACTGCATAAACTGAAGTGATAAAAACCACCTCCAACGCCCCCTTTACGTATATGATGAGATTTCTGGCTTGGACTTGATTTAACTGAGGATGGACATCTCGTTGTGAGGGGATTAATGGGTGTAATCGTTGTACTGTTTGTCAAAATATCGATAGGAATGACATTAACACAGCCCTAATTATATATATACTCCACAGGGGGTCCCGGCAGGAAAGGGCATTACTTGGGGACATGTTCGATGAGAAAATTCTAAGCAAAAAAGGTAAAAATCAACATGTGTCTAAAACTAAACCATTACGTAGCGATGGTTACTAATGACGTTATGTGCTAATTATGAACGGATCAATTTTGCCCACAAGGTCATCAGTAATTGTAGCTCCGGAACGATTAAGCTTTGGACACATGCGGATAACACTTTTTGCTGGGAGTTCCTTCATATATCATATCCCAAGCTTATATACCGTATATCTATCTGGTTATCTATTTATCTATCTATCTCTCTATCTACAGTCTCTCTCTCTCTCTCTCTCTCTCTCTCTCTCTCTCTCTCTCTCTCTCTCCCATTGGAGCCCAGTGTCCCCAACGTTGGACGGAACTGGAAATTTTCAAAACTTAATAAAGTAGGGAACCCCCGGGTAGGGACCTATGAGCCTCACGACTATGAGCCGATAGGCGGAGGGCGGTACGCTTAGTACCCTCCCAGTACAGTGCCTCGCCCAGCAGCTCTGGGATCCAATGTGATATATATATATATATATATATATATATATATATATATATATATATATATATATATATATATATACAGCCCTAGTGCGCCGAAAACAAAAATGGATATTCCTGTCGTACGGATATTACCTTTCTGAATATTCATACATATTGTTGTTTTATTGACTAACAAAGTCATAAGGCATTAAACCACAGGTACGTGCCAAGTGATAGCATACCGTGAAGGAAGTATGGTTGAGGAAAGCAAGGTGAAGTGAGTGTGACTGGTTAGAGGTTAGCTGACAGAGTGGACAGGGGAGCTAGCTGGGGGGGGGGGACAAAGATGAATTGCAACAGACGGGTTATAAGAGAAGGATGAAAGTTAGGTGCGGCCTAGGAGCATTTAAGACATGCGGCAAATCTAATATACTATAGCACTAGCCGCGTGTGTGTGTGTGTAATTCGCCGGGTCGGTCAGTATCACTTGATGGTCGTGATCGTCAGCTTTTACCCTCCCGGAAGGGAGCTGAGAGCTCATATAGTCCGATCTAAGGGCAAGGCTGTGACCTTCACACAAGCACACACCCGTCCCCTTGCTCAAGGGGGACAGTAACCACCCACTTCGTCAGTGAAACTTTTCGCAACCTGAGCGAGGCGCGAACTCCCGTCCACCACTTGGCAGGCGAGAACGTTACCACTGCACCAGCGAGCGGTGTGTGTGTGTGTGTGTGTGTGTGTGTGTGTGTGTGTGTGTGTGTGTGTGTCTACTCTGGGCAGCTGAAACTACACATTCATATCGCATCAAAATTGTCACAAAAATCGCGATCACATTTTGGCCAAAAAACGCCGCTCCCAGCGCCCGGCATAGGATCTCCGTAGAATTTCTGCCCATAGCTACAACTAAAATACTGTATACTATAGCAGTAGCCGTGTGTCTGTGTGTATTTCGGACTTGCTTTCGGACAACTTGCGTTCTATTCCCGAAGCTGCAAATAACACTATCAATTGGTTAGCTGCAAAAAATCCAAGTGACAACATTAGACTAGAACAGCACATAAACGGACCATCATGGGCCCTCGATGCCGCCTTGACGGCCGATTGTGATGACGTTAGACTAGAACAGAACATAATTTGACTCGGATTACCTGAAACGATCGCAACGCGCGCGAAGCGCGAAGAAACGAGTGAGAAGAAAGAGGAAATGAATGCGAAGCACAAGAAAGAGAGCGCGCAGCGCGAGAGCCCTCCGCCGGAGCAAGTGCGAGGGGCCCGAAGGGCCTACAAGCACTTGTTCTAACACCAGACCCTGTTAACGATCTACATTTACGTACATACATACACTAATAAGCAATTGCTCTATGTCACAGTGTCACAGAAAACAAGAGAAAAACGTTGCCATTGTATTTTCCAGTTATTAAAATCTAACAAACAAATATTGTTAATTGTTGCAAATTATTTTGCATTCATTTATACAGAAAAGGCAAAACTATATCGCTTAAGATAAATGAAAATGAATTTTTCGTATGTGAATTAATTTCGTATGTGAATAAAAGAAAAACTTAAGGTCTTCGCTGTCCATTTCGGAAAAAAAATGTTTATTTATTTAAAAGTGCTAGCACAAGCTTGGAGCCTGAGGCATGAACCTCATTAGCTTCCCTGTAATTTAGGCCAAAATGTGAGCGAAAACGAAACACCGGAAGAGGGAGGGAAGGCAATGGTTAAAAGTGTGATGTAGTATGAGGAATGTACTGGAGAGTGACGAAGGATGGTGAACTGGCCACCTGCGAGTTTGGGGGCCACAAGGAATTTGAAAACAAAAATTGGCAATGATAGTTTTTCGTAGTATAAGCATAAATTATATTTGAAATACATAATTATTGTATGAAAGTAATTTTAATAAAATATTACGAACTTCCTGAACAACATTATGTTTCGATTTAGCCGTCAATGTTAAAAAAAAGTACGTTATCGAAAACCAATCATCTTTTCACATTGTTCGACAAATTGTTCATTATTTTCCTTATTTTCGTCTGAAACGAATGATAACACTGCTTGACAAAACTCAGTATTATGCCAAAGCTGTTTCCACACGATATTTATCCATTTAACACCCGATTTTTGCTGAAACTACGAAAATCGTCAATGACATTACTACCAGCATCCTTGTGGCCTAAAACCATGCAAGTGGCTATGTGGTGCAAGGAAAAGTGATATTGAAAGGAGACGAGGAAGAAAAACTATAAAAGGCCGTGCAAGAGACAGGATAACTGTTGTGCGATGCGGTGAGAAAGGAAATGGAAGAATACAGAAAACAGAATAAAAAAAGTGTAGGAGGACTATTCTACGGGTGACACGACTAGGGGTGTGAAGAGTTGCACAGGAGACCAAGACGCGTGGAAAGTAAGTAATATGGCAGAGAAAAAACTCTGGCCATGTACTTATTGAAGGTGGGTGAGGGTAGTAAGGGGACCATGGACCAGTATTCTTCCAACTCATGCTTCTTGGAGTGTGGCATGAGAAGCATGAGGGCAAAGAACACATACAGCTCCTGCACTCCCAGTATGGACCACTGTTGCATCTTGGCTGCACCTGTACCACTTGCAGCACATTGTGATTCATACCTGTTGGTTTCATCACATATGTACTGCATGACTTCGTCATCTAGGAAGGCCAAAAGGTAGTCGACACACTCAGCATTTTCGTCCATAGTGAAGGCAGGCTGAACTCCTGAGGAGCTCTCATCAAAAACTAGATTTTCGGGGACAAAATCTGACCCTTCCGTCCACGCGAAGGCGTCCAGGATTCCCTGTCGTGGCGGTGTAGGGCGGGTGGTGGTGGTGGTGGTGGAGGTTGGCTGTGAGGGAGGTTTATCTCGGTCAAGGTCACTCTCACTGACCCTAGGTTGCCGTACAGCACTAGCAGCCCTTACCCTACTAGCTACACTACTTTTCACTCTCCTTGATTTACCTCTACCTCTACGGCCTACCTTCACTGTTGATGCTGGTGGTGACTCTGACGACGAAGACTCCGGAGATAACTCAGCCGACGATGATGAAGAGATGAGTAAAGTGGGGCTTGGGGAACGGGGAGGTGAATGCACTCATGACTCATGGCGGGCTGGGTCACGTGGGGGCATTGTTCTGGGGCTAACACACCGCCTTTTCACTCCCTTCCCAAATTCTTGTCCTTGCTGCACTAAAGGCTCCTTTCCCTTGGAGCTAGACACTGATTCACTTATTGTAGCACTCGTTGTTGCTGTTTCTGGCGCGATAACCTCACCCGGCTCATCACACAATTCACCCGAATCGTCATAGTCACTGTCCATCATTATCATGGACAATTCTGCCAGTTCATGTGCCACTGCAGAATCACTAAGGCCTTTCCTGCTTGCCTCACCACTTTTCTTAGGAGTAGAGGTCACGGGGGCCTTTGCAATGGGCGCAGAAGCGGCAGGAATGGCGGGGCGCGAGTGCGACATGGTTTCTCTACAGTGGAGGACAAGGAACTAAATGCCGCAGCTTATCTGAGAAGGGAAGGGTTGACAATGACACTTTAGGC
This sequence comes from Coenobita brevimanus, assembly GCF_032717465.1. NCBI lineage: Eukaryota > Metazoa > Arthropoda > Malacostraca > Decapoda > Coenobitidae > Coenobita > Coenobita brevimanus. The sequence goes on from NC_137057.1 coordinate 1,302,860, forward strand.
TGACTGCTGCTAACTTACAGGCTAATTTTTTATAGGTAGAAAATCTCGGCAATAAATAAAGAAATAGGTAGTTCCAGGTGAATGTAAATGTCAGTTAGGATTCTCCCTTCCTTTCTGATATATATTTTTATTACAGACATCGATTACAAGGCATAAATCAAAGGGGAAATTACCGTGGTAATGTAGCGAATAAATGCACGTGAGGTTTTGTCACGTGATAATTAGCCAATTTCTGGTGTATAACACTATCACTTACCTGTTTTTTTTTTTTATATATATATATTATTTTGTATAAGTATAGGGCATAGGCCTAATTTCAATGGATGAAATTTGGAAAAATCAGGGGGAAATTTGCGTAGCGCAGCGCGGCGTGGGAGGTGAGAGGAGAGGGTAATGGAGGGCAGGTAGGGAGGGGAGTCACGAAGGGGGTAAAATCGCTAAATTGTCAACAATGGATGGGAGTACAGATGAGATTTGGAGTGCTGACTAGTGTTGGACATTGGCAGTACTGATAGATGATACAAGCCACCACTTGAGAGCCCGGGATAATTCAAAATAACACAGAATCACAAAAGTGACGCCCCGCGGTATGATCCATTGTGGTCGAGCGTCACGAAATTGATGCCCCGTGGTTAAGGGGTTAAAGATGGCCATAAGAAGAACGCCTTGAGGACACATAACCTAGGCCCTTCATATACCTTGTACAAACCACATTGAAATCTCTGGATTCTTTTTTACTTTTTCATTAATATATATATATATATATATATATATATATATATATATATATATAGCCCGACGCCCTAATCCCGCAAAGGGTGGCTGCAGACAAAACGCCTCCAAGTCACTCTGTCACCCACCATTTGACTACCCTCCCCCCAACTCACCCCCCCCTCCCTCATATACCTCTCAACTCCATCCCTCCACCTCATCCTCGGTCTACCCCTCCCTCTCCCTCCCTCCACCTCACCTACATACACCCTCTTAGTCTTTCATTCTCCATTCTCTCCACATGCCCAAACCACCTCAGTGTATTTCTCCTAATCTTCTCAACCACATCCACATCTACCCCACAACGTTCCTTCACTTCTTCATTCGTCAACCTATCCCTCCACGTCACTCCACGTGCTCCTCTCAAGTAACTCATTTCCACTGCTCTCACTCTTGACTTGTTCCCCTCTTGCAAGGTCCACGCCTCACTTCCATACGTCAGGGTAGGGATCACAATACCATCAGGTAGTGACTTCTTAACTTCCATACTCACCTCCCTATTTTTCATCACTGCTTTCAGTGTACCAACAACCTTCCTTCCCTGCTGTACCCTTTCACGTACTTCATCCCCCAAAGTTCCATCCTTACTCATCACACTACCCAAGTACTTGAATGCACTCACATTCTCCATATCCTCACCATCCAACCTCACTGCACACTCTGTGACTTCATTCCTCTCAAACACCATAACTTTACTTTTGTTTACATTAACTTTCAGCTTCCTCCTCCTACACACTGTCCCAAATTCATTCACCAAACCTTGCAACTCCCATTCATCTTCACTCAACAGTACTGTATCATCAACAAACAGCAACACCGGAAGCTTCCAAATCTCACCCTCATTCATTAGGGCCAGCCTCACATCTACTGCCCTACCTTGCACCTCCTTTACAACCCCATCCATATATATATTAAACAGCCATGGAGACATCACACAACACTGTTTCAGTCCCACATTGAGATCAAAGAACTCACTCAGCTCACCATCCACTCGCACTGTAGCCCTAGCTCCCTCATACATACTCTTCACAGCACTCAACAATTTCCCCTCCACTCCATATATTCTTAATACCTTCCACATACCTTGCCTATCTATTCTGTCATAAGCTTTCTCCAAGTTCATGAAGGCAGCATACACTTTCCTTCCCTTCTCTAGATACTTCTCCACTAAACATCTTAGAACAAATATCTGATCTACACACCCTTTTCTCTTCCTAAATCCCCCTTGTTCTTCTCCAACTAGCTCCTCTGTCATATGCCTAACCCTATCAATGAGTACTCTACCATATATTTTACCAGTCACACTAAGAAGGCAAATACCCCTATGGTTACCACATATTCTCTTTCCCCTTTTCCTTTGTATAAAGGAACAATTATACCTGATTTCCAGTCCTCTGGAACCCTTCCCTCTTCCCAAGTCAATCTACACAACTTCCATATCCACTCCACAACAATCTCATCCCCATACCTAAGCATTTCACCACACACTCCATCAATTCCTGGGGCCTTTCCCAGCTTAAGCTTCTTCATCGCTTCCACTACTTCCGCCCTACTGATCTCTCCCTCCCTCCTCTCATCTCTTCTTCTCCCAGCCATTCCCCAACCACTTATACTCACACTGCTCTCACTCTCTACATTCAACAAATCCTCAAAGTGCTCCTTCCATCTCCTCAATTTCTCTCTCTTCTCCACCAACAATCTATTATTCCTATCTTTCACTCCCCTACTATTTCCCCTTTCACACTGCCTTACTTTCTTTACCTCCTTCCAAAACAATTTCTTACTCTCCCTCCATTTCACACTCAGATTCCTCCCAAACTCTTCATCCACTTTCTTCTTACTCTCCTTCACCAGTCTCTTAACCTCCCTTCTCCTGCTCACATATACCTCTCTCTTCTCTCTCTCATCTTCTCCCCTACCTCTACTCGCCAACCATTCACCATATGCCTTCTTCTTTTGTTCCACAGCTCGTTTCACCTCATCATTCCACCATGCTGTCCCTTGCACACCCTTGCATCTCCTCCTCACTCCACAAACAGCCTCACACGCTGTGCCTATCTCTTCCGTGAATATCTTACGTACATCTTCCACCCCTTCCATCTGCTCTAGCTCATACCTTCCCAATCTTTCTTCCACTATGCTCTTATACTCTGTCATTTTCTCCCTATCATGCAATTTCTCCACTCTTCTCACAGGAGCTGCTTCCCCCTGTCTTCCCCTTCGTCTCCTCAACCGCTTTCTTTGCAGCTCTACCTTGGCCATCACTAAGTGATGATCCGAGACTCCATTCCCCCACCCTCTCCACACTCTTGCATCCAACACTTGTCTTCTCATTCGCTCATCCACACACACGTAGTCTATCATTGCCTTTCGTTCAACAAGTTCACCATCCATCCTCCTCATTACTCTCCATGTATACAGGTGGATCATCTTATGACGAAAGTAGGTGTTGGCTATTGCCAACCCCTTACAAGCACAGATGTCCACCAAAGCACTACCATTCCCATCTACTTCAGCTGGGACACCCCACTGACCAACCACTCCATCCACTCGTACATTCTCAACTTTGCCATTCATGTCTCCAATCAACAGCACTCGCTCCTCTCAAACTTGTCCATACATGCTTCTACTCTCGCCCAAAACTCATCTTTCACTCTTGCCACTCGATTCTCTGTTGGAGCATACACACATACAATCGCCCATGCTTGTATACCTACTTTCATCCTCACCCATACAATCCTTGCACCCACTGTTCCATACTCTCTTATATTCTCCTTCCACTTCTTGCTTATCATCAGACATACTCCCTCTCTTGCCCTCTCATTCTCACTGACTCCAGCACATATACCTACACCATATTCCCATTCTCTCGCCCTTTCACCTTTCATTTAGTTTCAGTCAATCCACATATATCCACTTTTGCATCCTGAAGCACCTGAACAATCTCTCTCTCTTTCACTTAATCGTTCACTCCTCTCAAATTCCATGTTCCCACCCTAAGAATGTCCTTTGTCCGTTCCTTAGTAGTCAACGTATGGTCCGTCCGGGTCCGAGGCGCTTTATTCGCTTTTTTAGTTAGTTCTTTTTACGGGGTGGGGCACTAACCCACCACCAACCCTTTTAGTCGCCTCATACGACAAGCAGGGATACTGGGGGAGTATTCTTGAAATCCCCCTACCCCCTATATATATATATATATATATATATATATATATATATATATAGAAGACACAGCACTCTATTTATCAAAAGGTGCCAGTTCACTACAAGACACATAATTATGTGAAGTTTCATGATGCTATAATGAATACTTTCTGAGTTCTGGCCCAGAAACTAAATCCCTTCAGTTTCTTTTCGCAGGTCACATTGAAATCTCTGGATTTTTTTTTTTTTTACTTGTTCATAAAAAAAAAAAAAAAAAAAAGCTTAAGATACGGCATTCTACCTATTAAAAGGCACCAGTTCACTATATGCCATAACTACGAGAAATTTCGTGACTATACTGAACATTTTCTGAGTTCTGGCCCGGATAAGAAATCTCTACGCCCAGCCAGCCGCCTTGCTGCCCTGCTGCCCAACTCTGCGGACGGACACCTATGATCCAAGTGATAACAACACTCCTCTAACTTTGTAAGGTGGAGGGTAAAAAAAAAAAAAATGACTCTGCGAATATTCATAAGTTAGGCTTCATCGTACAAGTGTGTAGAGAGGTAAAAACTATCAAAATGAATGAACGTATGACAGCTAAGGGGGAAGAAAAAAAGCTTCATTCCTAGCACAAAGTCATTTGAAGGAAAGAAGGTATGGGACTGATAGTCTGTGCTAACAACAAGAAAACGATAAGTATCCTTTTCAGTGAAATGGAAGTGAGACAATTTCAAAACATTACAAATGAATGTTCCAACTGTCCATGTGCTATGTGTGACCACTGTATCATGCTGAAAACCTCCAATATAATTCGTATTATATTAACTCTTGATATTTATAATGAATAAAAAAACTACAATAATGCTCTCTCTCTCTCTCTCTCTCTCTCTCTGAAGATTTGTTTATTCATTCGTTTTCTACCTAACTCTGTCTTTCCCATCTCTGTTCTTCTTCTATTTCCCATTTTCTTTTTCCAGCACCTTAGCATCCGTCTCTTTTCTCCCTTTTTCCATCCCACTCCGACCTCCCTCCATTCTCGCTCCCTCCAAGAAATATTTCCTTCCTCCCACCCAACCAACTAACCTCTCCCCCTAATGCCCCAAACCACTCTTGTAAATAGGAAGCTTCGTGTGACTACCCTTAGATATCCTTAAATTGCCACACTTTACGCAGAACCTGTAACACGACTGGTAAGTAATGGTAAGTTGTAAGCTGAGATGCTGACGCCATACGATAAGTCAGTTATTTCATTGAGGTAAGCATAATTGGTAGGTATGTGGTGGAAAACGGTGGACAACATTGTATAGGTATTCAGCAGTAGTGTATAGGTATAAGTATACCACTATGCTATTCAGTGGTATCATAATATTTCACGGTAATGGGCATATTTAGTAATTTCATTCAATCATATATTAGACGGCTCTTTCTTTCTGTCACAAAAATTCTAGAAAAGTTATAAAGCAGCTGGATTAACCCACTGGCAACTGTGTACGACCCACGGTATTTTTGATCGAGGTGACACCAGGCGATGCAGTTAAGCTGAGAGAAATACCATCTGTCAAGAGGTTTATAAGCATAAATTAAAATGCGGATTGCCACAGACGCTTATAAATTAAAATGCGGATTGCCACAGATGAAGAATATATATATATATATATATATATATATATATATAAATATATATATATATATATATATATATATTTGTGTGAGTGTGTGTGTGCATATATATATGTGTGTGTGTGTGTGTGTGTGTGTGTGTGTGTGTGTGTGTGTATGTGTGTGTGTGTGTAATGACCATCTCTGTCCTGATCAAAACTGTCTATCTATCTGTTGCCAGACGCCTCAATACCGTAAGGGATGGCCACGAACAAATCGCCTGCATGTCGCCGTCCCCCGCCATTCCACTGCCCTGCTCCCAGGTGACACCACCGTCTCTCTTATACCTCTCCACTCCATCCCTCCTCCTCATCCTTGGCCTCCCCCTCCCTCTCCCCCCTCCCCTTCACCCCACTCACATAGACTCTCCTCGTCAGTCTCTCATTCTCCATTCTCTGCACATGGCCAAACCACCTGAGTGTGTTTCTGCTAACGCTTCCTATCATATCCACATCCACACCGCAACACTCCTTCACTTCCTCATTTGTCAATCTATCTCTCCTTATGACTCCACAGGCTTCTCTCAAATAACTCAGTTCCACTGCTCTCACTCTTGACTTCTGTCCCTCGAACAAGGTTCAAGCTTCACTTTCATATGTTAGAGATGGAATCACAATACTGTCATGCAGCAACTTTTTCACTTCCATGCTCATTTCCCTGTTTCTTATCGCTTCTTTCAGGGAACCAACAACCTCTCTTCCTTGCTGTACCATTTCAAGCACTTCACCTACTAAACTTCCATTCTTACTCATCACACTACCCAAGTACTTAAAATGCACTCACATTTTCCGTTTCCTCTTCAACCAACCTCCCTGTACATTCACTGACTTCATTTCTCTCGAAGACCATAACTTTACTCTTCCTTACATTCAGCTTTAGATTCCGTTTCTTACACACTCTCCCAAACTCATCCACCAAGCCTTGCAGCTCCCCTTCTTCTTCACTTAACAACACAGTACCATCTGCAAACAGCAGTACAGGGAGTTTCCAAAAACTGCCCTCTCTAATTAGGGCCGCTCCAACATCCACTGCCCTGTACTGTACCTCTTTCATAACCCCATCCATGTACAGACTGAACAGCCATGGAGACTTAACACATCCATGTTTCAATCCAACCTTCAAATAGAAAAATTCACTCAGTTCAATATTCACACGCACTGCAGCCTTAGCACCCTCATACATACTCTTCACGGCCTTCAACAACTTCCCATCTACTCCATATATTCTTAATACTTTCCACAATCCTTGTCTAACCACCCTGTCATATGCTTTCTCCAAATCCATGAAAGCTGCATACAACTTCTTTCCCTTCTCTAGAAACTTTTCCACTAAAGATCTAAGAATGAATATCTGATCTACACAACCTCTTCCCTTCCTAAAATCTCCCTGGTATTCTCCAACCAATTCCTCTGTTATTTCCCTAACTCCGTTAATAAGTATCTTACCATAAACTTTTCCTATTATACAAAGAAGACAAATGCCCATATGATTACCACACACTTCTTTCTCCCCTTTTCCTTTGTACAGGGAAATATTTATACCTGACTTCTAATCCTCATCCATTTCACTACTATCTTTTCACCATGCTTCAGCATTTCACCACACACTCCATCAATTCCTGGGGCTCTCCCCATTTTGAATTTCATAATTGCTTCCACATCTTCCATCGTACTGATTTCCTCTTCTCTTCTCATATCCCTCCTTCTCCCAGCCATTCCCCGGTCACTTATACTCCCATTACTTTCATTCAACAGTTCCTTAAAGTTTTCTCTCCATCTGCTCACTTTTTTCTTCCTTCTCCAATAGTAATCTACCATTTTTATTTCAATCCCCGACTAATTTCTTGGACACCCTGTCTAACTCTCTTTACCTCTTTCCAGAACATTTTCTTACATTCCCTCCACTTTACACTCAAATTCCTTCCAAATTCCTCATCCACTCTCTTCTTACTCTCTCTTACTAATCTTTTCACCTCTCTCTTTCTTTCTACATATAACTCTCTCTTCTGTCTCTCAACTTCCTCCACACCCTTTTCTCATCCACTCACTATATGCTTTCTTCTTACCACAGCCTCTCACACTTCTTCATTCCGCCATGTTGTTTCCTGCACCCCTTTTCGTCTTCATTCACCCCACACACCACCTCACATGCTGCACAGATTTTTAATGTGAATATTTTGTACACACCTTCCACCTCCCCCACCTTCTCCAATCCATATTTACCCAGTCGAACCTCCGCTTCTCAAGCACTAATCAAAACAAGGGTAATTTATAATGAAAATCCAAACAAAAATTTACGCGCTTCCAAGTCACCCTTGGCATAATACCAAGTAACTGCCTCTGTAAAACAATCATATGGACACAGCGCCATTCTCATAAACCCAGATATTTCGGGTGAAAATTTAATTATAAGGTTGAGAAAGCATAATGGGTTAATGCGGTGGTAGTAATGATGGTGTGATGTTAGTGGCGGCAGTGGTAATGGTGTAGCGGTGGTGATGGCAGTGGTGGTGATAGAGGTGGTGGTGGTATTGGTGCCAGTAGTGATGATGGTGTTGTCAGAGTTAGTGGTGAGAGTGGCAGTGACGGTAGTGAAGGTGGTGATGTTGATAGTAGTGATGCCGATTGTGATGAAAGTGGTATTAGGAGGGGAACATGTTGGCAGTGTTTGTGATGGTGAAGAACTTGTTATGGATAACGATAGTGTAAGTGCCATTGGTTGTAACAGTGATGGTAATAATTATGACAATGATGATGACAGTGATTGTTGTGTTACGGATAATGGTAAAGACATAACTATATAAGTTGACCTTGCCATGTGATTTTGACCTTTGGCCTTGTCCTGTGACCTTAACCTATGGCTAAATTTTATATAGCTGGATCCTTTCATCTTTACCTTATGTGCCACCAAATTTAATCTAAATTGGATAGTAACTACTTAGGTTTTCTTTACCATGTGACCTGGACCTTTGAGTTATTGTCCTTAAAAACAATAGCTTAAGTCTTTGGTTGACATTCAGCCCCTCCATCATGTTACATGGTTCCAGTCGCACCAAAAGATTTTGGTAATTTTCCTCGCACAGAGACACAGAAAGGTCAAACTCTGACCTTACCCTGTTACAAACTATGACTGACCGTTCTCAAAATCGAATCGCATCATCCCGGTCTTAATCTCAGTCCTTTAACATGTATGTACTAAACTAAATAAAAACAAATCGCTTCGTCCCTCTCTTACTCTCAGTCCTTTAACATGCATGTACTAAACTGATTATAAGCTGTTAACCTTGCTGCATCAAGTTATGCCCTTACCTTGTGATCTTGACCTCTGACCTATTGTCTCAAAAAACAAAGAGGTTAACCCTTTGGCTGATCCTCAGTTTCTTGAACTATTCCAGCAAGTTCGGTTACGTTGATAAGAACCTGTTTATTCTGTTCACACACACACACACACACACACACACACACACACACACACACACACACACACACACACACACACTCGCGCGCTGAGCAAACTATTATTCTGCTGGTGGTTTCAGTGAGCGAGGCTGTAATTATGCAAGTGGAGTAAGAGGAAGCTCAAGAGGGCAGATGCACACAACAATTACTGAGGCTAAACTGCTGAGTGGACCATTGTTGTAAATCTGAGTGGCAGGCTGCGGCGTAGAGAGAGAGAGAGAGAGAGAGAGAGAGAGAGAGAGAGAGAGAGAGAGAGAGAGAGAGAGAGAGAGAATACGAAAGGGGCGAATAAAAAGCAACATAATAATAAAAAGATAGTGAAGGAATGTAAGTCAAAAACAGTGACAGCTAAGGGCCTATATAACATTAAAGTAAGTAGGAGATAATTACAATGTATAACCAAGATCATAGAACGTTAAGGAAAAAGAAAGTGGAAAAGAGACGCAAGGAACACAGACGATAAGAGAAAAAGGGAACAGAAAATGTAGGTAGAGGGAGAGGAAGCAGTGGCATTGAAGGACTACGAGGCGTAAACGAATTAAAGGGAGAACAGGAGAGGGGGAAAGAACATCAATAAGCAGAACTGCGAGGAGTGAAACAAAGACGTAGTAGGAGGCGAAGGAGGAGAGTAGGTGTCGGAGGAAAAAGAGGGAGAGTATGAAGAAGGGGAGCAGCTTGGGCAGACGAGGAGGAGGGAAGGTGTACATAGGAAGGCCGGTAGGTGTAAGATGTAAGAGACTGGATGACAGACAGATAACATTATCGATGAACGTAGCTGAAGAGTTTGATTAGATGGAGAGATTGTAGATGTATCGTAGATTAATGGCTTCCCCTCTATCACCAGTGGAGTGTAACGTGGGCTGCTGCTTAGTAAAATGGTGCGTCGTCGAGTGGAGTGAATAGGCAGGTCTCTCTCTTTTTCACCTTTCCCCTCTGTGTATCGTAAGCGAGGTGAGTTACACAGCACTCTTGGGATACGAGTTTATTGTAGACAGTTGTATCGAAATGTGATTGACAGCGTAACATGGCGTGACGGCAAACCTCCTAGCTGACCCTGTCTCCTACCTTCTGCCCTAGATCGTATTCTTGGGTTCTCTGTTTATGCTCTCCGAAATCTGAGAATTTATACCACTCGGTCGGGATGTAGTGCCTGGTATGTTTCCATGGTATCGTTTGGACTACAAAGAGACTGAGATACATCATGTGTTAAGACATTCTTGATGGTCTGGGACAACAAGATTGTGGATATACATCATGCGGATTGACATTCCTAATGAGAAGCTGTGTATGTCTTCAGCAGACACTACATACTGCCCATTGTGATATGAGATACATACTAGTGCCTATAATGCCTGCAACATCACTAGGATGAGGGAGTAAGAAAGAAAGATCGAGGAGAATAAATAGCAGTGGTAAGAGGGCGGAATTAGTCGAGGGGGCAAGATGGTGTCGGAAAATGGCACGACAGGAGGGAGAGAAGGAGGAAATATCAATATTACGCCGCGTGGAGTGCTCTCATTTGGGGTAATTAGCGACAAAAATCTTGACTGTTATTGCCATTAGAAGGGGCGCAGAGAAGGGAGTGCTAAAGGCGAGGTAGGATAATGGGAAGAGATAAATTACGAAGGGAATCACGAGAGCGGAGGGAGACGAGTGAGGTGGGGGGGGGGGGGATTGGAGAGGAAGAGGGAATAACAAGGAGACGAAAGGAAGGAGAAATTGGGAAGAGGCACAAGAGCAGGTGAAGGAGGGATCAGGATGGTTAGATTAAACGGTGAAGGCAGATGGAGAGTAAAAAAAAGGTATGAAAATATGCTAATGGAATATAAGAGAGAATGAGCAAACAACCAAGCGGTGATGAACCCACAAAAGGAGATTGGGAGGGTTAAAAAGGCGAAGGACTAACGAGAAGTGGCTACCAGTAAAGGAATTTGGCACTTGAGATACAGGAAAAGAACATAATGGCAGGAGGAGAAATTACGTAAGGTGAGGAAAAAAAGGAACATAAAAGCAAGTGGGAACACCAGGTAAGGCGTGGTACAGAATTAAGAAAAACAGAGGAAGCAAATGGAGGAGACAAAATAAAGTGGATGAATAAGTGAAAAACAGAACTAGCAGAAAGCAACAACGGAGAGGGACTGACTGAAAATGAAAAGGATGAAAACGTGCCGGGGGTAAACAGGAAGAAACAAATTCTGGTAGGAAAGGTATGGAGAAGGTGACGCAAAGAAGGAGAAGCTTCGACAATACAAGTGCATCAAAATAATAAGGAACAGTCGCCATGACAAGAGAAAAAAGAAGCGTTCATGTAACGAATGTGAAGTTGAGTTAGGAAAAAGCGAAAAAAAGAAGAAGAAAAGACAAGAGTGAGGCCATCTGAAATGAAAGTGGATGAAAAAACAATGAGTGAAGAAGGTGTAAGAAAATTGGAAAAGAAGAGACTGAGAACGAAGACATGAATAAGAAAAAACGAGAATGAAAAAGAAATATCAGTATATGAGAGAGAGAGAGAGAGAGAGAGAGAGAGAGAGAGAGAGAGAGAGAGAGAGAGAGAGAGGTTAATTGGTTGGCTGGAAGGAAATATTTCTTTGAGGGAACGAGAATGGAGAGAGGACGGACTGGGATGGAAACAGAGAGAAGAGAGACGGATGCGAAGGTGCTGAAAAAAGAAAGTAGGAAAGAGAGGAAAAATAGAGATAGGGAAGTATGTTCCTCTGAAGAAAGTTCCTCTGACCCCTCTGATAATAGACCAATAGCTGTCACATCTTCTCTCGTTAAGGTATTAGAAACTTTAATTAATAAACACATTGTTAAACATCTTGAATCCAACAACTTAATTAGTGATAGACAATATGGTTTTTGACACGAAAGATCCATCATTGATATACTCAATCTCCTAACTCATAACATCCATCTATCAACTGACCTACATGGAGAAACTCATGCCGTAGCCCTTGATATTTCTAAAGCTTTCGACAGAGTATGACACCGTTCCCTGCTGTCCAAACTCCCTTGTTATGGACTAACGTCTTTTGTTCCTTGATTTCCTCATATCTCAGTGACAGGAAAATAAGAGTAAAAGTAGAGGATGTATATTCCAATTTCCACTCAGTTTACGCCGGCGTGCCGCAGGGATCAGTTCTAGCACCAACCCTATTCCTGGTTCATATTAATGATCTCTTATCTGTCACCCACAATCCCATCCACTCATATGCAGATGAATCAACACCGCGTAGTTCATTCACACGCAGACACCCATTTACAAAGTCTAATATCTCTACCTCTCAACTCTGTACAGCCATCTCCATAAATCAAGACCTATCTACGATCAGTTAATGGGGAAAAAACAACCTTGTCTCATTTAACGCTTGTAAAACTAAATATATACAATTTACTAATAGATAGATATTGCCAGATTCGTACATTACCTTCAGTGCTACTAATATTCCCATCTCCAAAAGTACTGAAATTCTTGGCGTCTCACTTAACAATGCCCTCAGCTGGACCTCCCATGTTAGATGACTTGCTAAAACCGCCTCAAAGAAACTTGGATTATTGTACAGAGTACGTAACTTCTTCACTGACGAGCCGTTAGCTATAATTAATGAGTCATGTGCAATCTCAGCTTGAATATTGCTCACCCTTGTGGAATGGATGTGGAGAGATTGCATTAAAACAGCTATATAGACAAAATTCAGAACAAAGCTATTAACAACCCTGCCATTACAAAAAAAAACTACCTCCCCTACAAGTAAGAAGGAATGTTGCCTCCCTTGCATTATTTTACAGATATTATTATGGCAAATGCTCAGACGAAGTTGCGTCCATGGTGCCACCTCTCCATGCCTTCCCTCGTGCTACACGGGCATCTGGTAGCGCTCATGACTTGAATGTCACTCAGTCATATTGCCGAATTTCTTCCTATCAGAATTCTTTCACTCCCCGAACTGCATCTCTCTGGAACTTGCTTCCCCAGAGTTGTTTCGCTCCAAACTTCAACCCACAGCTGTTCAAGTCCAACTGTTACAGATATTTTATGAACAGAGGACACCAGTAATTTGGTGTATGGATTATTTTTTTTTATTCATTTGTTTTTCCTTCCTCTGCTCTGTTATTGTAAAAAAAGTAGAAAATGAATGAATAAACAATCCATCTGAGAGAGAGAGAGAGAGAGAGAGAGAGAGAGAGAGAGAGAGAGAGAGAGAGAGAGAGAGAGAGAGAGAGAGAGGAAACACCAGACAAAGGAAAATTCGTGAATCAGAGCAGGAGAAAAAAAAATCAATATAGGAGTCAGCGCTGATGTGGCAGGGAAGAGAAAGGAAGGAAGGGGAGCAGAGGAAAGGAGATGGGAAGACAGGAGAAAAGGAAAGAAAAGAGGAAAGGAAGAGTGAGGAAATAAAGCTGGAAGAAGAGAGTACAAGTGATAGAAGTGACGAGAACGTGGGGGCAGAGAAGGAAAATTGGAAGAGATATCAGAGGGGACAGGTAGAAAAGAGATGACAGGAAAATCATGGACAGGAGGGATTGGACTAGAGAGAAGGAAGAAGCAAGGAAAAGAAAGAAAATAGCCTAAGAGAAGGAAGCGGAAGGGAAGGGAGTGGGGAGATGGGAGAGGAATGGACAAGGGTAGAGGTAAGAGATAGGAATGGATGGACAGAAGGGAGAGAGGAAAGACAGAATAAAAAGCAGAGAGGAAAGAGAATGACAGGAAGAGCGAAAGGAAAGGCACAGCCACAGACAGATAAGACATGAAAGGAGGAAAGGCAAGAGCGAAGGAAGGCAGATTAATGGTACATTGAAATGAAGCGTGTTAGGCCTACGGAAGGAGATAAAAGGAGAGGGAGAGCAGAAATGGCAAATAAAGACAAAGTGCACAGAGCTGGCGGGGAAAATGGGACGAAAATGAAAGGGAGAAGGGAACAAGGAAATATGGAGAAGAGAGGAATGAACAGAGTCTGATAACATTCTCAATGTACTGCAGGATGATCTCCACACAAATGTAGTACACAGACATCCTTCACTGGATATTCCGTTGATGATTAATAAACATACAAGCTACCTGATGAAGAAAAAAAAAGTATCGTTCGATATTAAGAAGTCTATCTATCTATTGCCAGATGCCTTAATCACATAAGGGGTGGCCATAAACAAATCTCCCTCAAGCCGCCCAGTCTCCCGCCATTTCACTGCCCTCCTCCCAGCTCACATCCTCCCCCCCCCCTCCCTTACTTTTCATATACCTCTCCACTCCATTCCTCCATCTCACCCTTGGCATCCTCCTCCCTCTCCCCCACTCCACCTCACTCACGTACACTCTTCTCGTTAGTCTCTCGCTCTCCATACACTTCACTTCTTCCTCGCATGAAAAAAAAATAATAATAAAACATGGCCAAACCACCTCAGCGTATTTCTCATAACGGTTTCTGTCACATCCACATCCTCATACAACTCTCCCTCACTTCCTCATTTGTCAGTCTGTCTCTCCATGTAGCTCCATATGTCCCTTTCGAATAACTCATTTCCACTGCTCTCATGATGACTTGTGTCCTTCCAACAAGGTCCAAGCTTCATCTCCATACGTTAGAGTTAGTACCACAATGCTGTCATGCAGGGACTTTTTTACTCTTATCACTGCTTTCAAAGAACTAGCAACTTTTCTTCCTTGTTGCACCCTTTCAAGCACTTCACCCTCCAAACTTCCATCTTCACTCATCACATACCCAAGAACTTAAATGCACTTATATTTTCCATTTCCTCATCATCCAGCATCACTATACATCCAGTGACTTCATTTATCTCGAAGACCATAACTTGACTCTTCCATAATATATTCACATTTAGATTCCGTTTCTTTCACACTCTTAGAGACTTATTCACCATGCCTTGCAGTTCCCCTTAGTCATCAGTTGCTGAATTATGTTATTTGAAGCAGGAAGAATAATGAATGCAAACTACTCTGAAAATAGAATGTTATTCTGGAAAGACGTGCTGAAATGTAGAAGTGAACGCGGAACGAAATATGAAAGTATGAAGGATGTAAGTGGTAGATTATTAACTCATGGGTATGAAGTAAGGACCAGATGGAAAGAACATTTTGAAAGGCTGATGGCTGGGAATAGAGATAGCAGAGCAGCTGTAAACATGATTGGTTTTGAGGGTGTGCAGAGAAGGAATGCAGTGCCTGGAAGCGTGACACTCGAACAGGTGAAGAACGCCGAGAAGGTGATGAAAAAATGGGATAGCAGCTGGGGTTGATGAGGTGTATACAGAGATGATTAAGCGTAGTGGAGAGAGCGGAATGAAGTGTTTCTTGGAGATATGTAAGAAGGCATGGGTGAGTGGAACTATGCCAGCAGAGTGGAAAAAGGCTGAGTGCACCCTTGTACAAAAATAAAGGTGAGCGAAGTGAGTGCAAGAATTATCGTGGTATAAATTTATTGAGTGTTGTAGGGAAGGTATATGGAAGAATTATAGAAATTAAGAGAGATATCAGAAGTCTTACTGAACGATGAGATCAAATATTTGCAGTGAGACATGTAGTGGCGAAGGCTCGTGAGAAGGATCATAAGGTGTTTATGGCATTTATGAATCTGGAAAAAGCAAACGACAAAGTAGACAGATAAGGATTGTGGAAGGTTTTGCGTATGCACGATGTACACGGTAAGCTGCTAGGTGCCGTCGGGAGTTTTTATGATGGTAGTGAGGCATGTGTAAGGGTGAATGGGAATCTAAGTGCATGGTTCACGATCAATGTGGGCATGTGACAAGGTTGTGCGATGTCCACATGACTGTCCAATATATATATATATATATATATATATATATATATATATATATATATATATATATATATATATATATATATATATATATATATATATATATATATATGGAGTGATGAGAGAAGTAAAAACATGAATAACAGAAGGTTGGATGGTGTTGGTAATGAATGGTGATGGATGGAATATCTCAATTTTGTTGTATGCTGATGATGCAGTGCTACTTGCAAATACCGGACAAGAGCTCGATAGACTAGTGCAGAGTTTTACTGACGTCTGTAAGCGTCGTGCCAAGAGAGTAAATGCAGAAAACAGTAAAGTGATGGTAATGGAAAGAGGTGACTCCCAGTTTGTTGTTACAATGAATGGAGAGGGACTTGAATTAGTGAGAGTTCAAATACCTGGGTATAATGATAGAAAAGATAGGAAAGTGTGCAAAAGAAGTGCAAAGTACAGTGACACAGGGAAGGAAGGTAGCTGATGCTATGAAGACCTTGATAAGAAACAGAGGCTTGAGTGTTGCAGCTGCGTGTGGCTTACATGAAGGAGTGTTAGTGCCAACTTTATCATTATGGATGTGAGAATATGGTGTGGCATGAAAATAAAAAGTCAGGAATGAGAGCAGTGGAGATGGGACTGCTGAGGAATGTCTGCTGAGGAATGTATGTTGAGTGCAGGGAGTGGATAGGATACGAAATAACGTGATTCGTGAAAGATGCTGAGTGAGGAAGTTTGTGGACACAAATATCGAAGGGACTGTACTGAGATGGTATGGTCATGTGGAGAGAATGGATAACAATAGGGTGGTGAAAAAGGTATATATATCTCAGCGAATTTGAAGGAGGGAGGAGGCGAGGTAAGTCAAGAAGGTGGAGGGATATGATGGATGAATGTGTGAGGAAGAGAGATATGGAAGTCAGTGAAGCTAGAGGACTGACAAGAGATCGAGCTGGCTGCGTGAATGTTGTAAGAAGAAGTTTATGATCAGGGATTGGCACCCCTTTTTAACATGACAGCGTTCGAACTGACACAATCGGATATGTTTATGTGAAGCTACAGAATGTGGTGAAAGTTTTTGACGTATCAGGTTCAACCAGGATTCCTTGGGCTTCAATGATGATTGAATGGAAGCATGACCCATTGAAGTGAGCAAACTTGGGCTGCCTTGACATTGCTACTCCGCACCCTGCCCCAGGGTGGGAAAGGAGGTCAGGATGATGATGATGATGATGATGATGATGATGACGTAATGACTGGAAAACCGTTTGTAAAACTGCCAACAAAAAGTATACAAACCTGGTCCGGTATCAGACAAAACTTACAGGGCCAAAAGGTGCCTCACTTAAGACGTCTATTGAATTAGAAAAAATAATAAAATATCTGTAAAATAATAATGAGAAAAATATTATTGATGATGATAATAATAATAATAATAATAATAATAATAATAATAATAATATTGATAATAATAATAATAATAATAATAATAATAATAATAAGATGATGATGAATGAAATAATAATGATAATAATAATAATAATAATAATAATAATGATAATAATAATAACAACAACAACAACAACAATAATAATAATAATAATAATAATAATAATAATAATAATAATAATGAGTGGTGTCATGCACAACTAACCATGCCAAACAGCAGTTATATTTTTGCTGTTAAATACTGACTCGTTTCTCCCATTTAGTGTCAGTGCACAATTAAAGTCTAAGGTAATGGCGCAGATGTTTTCAAGTTCCACCTTCCGAAAATCCGTGATCTTGCATTTGACCTTTCAAGGTCACTCAAGGTCAAAGGTCATGCTGCCAAATGAAAGCCCATATAAGACTTCCTATGTCTTTGTAATAAGTAAATGTCTCTATCTTCAACGAGATTTGAATTATTTCCCCCTTAATATCCGTGACCTTGAGTTTGACCTTTCAAGATCACTTACAGACAAAGATCAAGGTACGAATTCAAAACCTATATGGGATTTCCTTTATGTTGATAATAGTAAACATATCTCTTTCTTCGACCAGTTTCGAGCTACAGTATATCCTCCTGAACATCCGTGATCTTGAGTTTGACCTTTCAAATTCATTCAAGGTCAAAGGCCTTGGTGCCAAATGAAAGCCCATATTACGAATCCCTGTATATTCCTAACCGAAAGTATCTGTCTCCTACTGTTTTCAAGTAAAAGTCCTCTGAAAATCCATGACATTGATTTTGACCTTTCGTGGTCACTCGGTTATGTCCAAAATTTAATCACTTTCATTGGGGACCAGTGGCCACATATCCTTAAAGTTTCAACTAATTTCATTCAGCCGTTTTTTTCTTCAATGTTTCTAACCATAAACACAAACCCGACCAAAAACAATGCCTCGTTGAACTCTGTCAGGGCGAGCGCGAGGTAATAATAATAATAGTGATGATAATAATAATAATAATAATAATAATAATAATAATAATAACAATAATAATAATAATAATAATAATAATAAGAAGAAGAAGAAGACTGTCAGAGACAGTTGCTGATCTCCACCCATGACAATATTGCTGAACTTACATTTCTGGTAAAAACTCAAAAACAGTTGGTAAAACTGCCAACAAAAAATATACAAACTTTGTCCAGTATCAGACAAAATTTTAGGGTAAGAGGTGCCTCATGTATGTTTTGGTTTTCTTGTAAGGAGGAGCAATTGGAAATTACAGAAAAATGGGGTGTCTGAAATATCGTAATGTCATGCATGAATGACCAGTTTTGCCCATATAAAAGTTTGGAAAATAATTTTATCACGGGATTTGTTTCCATGTTTATAAACCTATAACAGATTTGGAGAAAACTAAAGTTGAAAATTCATGATTTTAGAACATTTTTGGACCTGTGGCATTGAAAAGTGTCAAAGTCACCAAAATGGATCAGTGTAACAGGGTCATGGTGCTGTACATCCTCAATAAGTATAATGAAAATCAGACACGAAAAGTGACAAGATAATAATGATAAGAATCGAGTTCAGGAACATGAGAGAAGTACAGAGAAAGTGTCCTCCTACCTTCTCTATACTCATTTCAAAGCCAAAGGTGGCTGTTGTGTATATATACGCAACAACGTATCTTGCTCTCGTGTTCCTGAACTCGATTCTCCTGAATTCTCTACACTCTGGCTTCGGCTTGTCTGTCATTCTCTGACTAAATATATCTGTGCTGTTTCACTTATCCCCTAATTCTACTGACTATCAAAAATTCTTCAACTATCTTACTTCTATGATAGAACACATTCTATCCATTTCTCCTTTCCCTGAAATCTCCATTCTAGGAGATTTTAATGTTCACCACCACCTTTGGCTCTCCTCTCCTTTCACTGATCCACCTGGTGAACAAGCCTACATCTTTTTTATCCTTAGTAACCTAGAGCAGCTTGTACAGCACCCTACCTGTATCCCAGACAGCCTTGGAGAGAGCTCCAACATACTTGACCTCTTCCTTACAACTAATCCTTCTGCTAACACTGTTAATCTTTTCTCTCCGTTGGGCTCCTCCGATCACAACCTTATCACCTTAACCTGTCCTATCACTTCGGTACGGCCTGTGAACCCTCCAGGAAAACGTCGCCTGTGGCATTTTGGAGCCGCAGATTGGGAGACCCTCAGGCAGTACTTCTTTGATTTTCCCTGGAATGATTATTGCTCCATGGCTGGGAGCCATCTGAGTGTGCCTTGCGCATTACGGAGATTATTCCCTCAGGCATGGAAACATACATTCCTTTCTCATATCCTTTGACTAACGCAAGAAAGCCTTGGTTTAATCACGCTTGTTCTAATGCTGTCCGCAACAAGGAGAGGGCCTGTAAAAGGTACCGGAGCCAACCCACCCCTGTATCACATCATCTTTACGTTTCTGCCCGGAATCGTGCTAAGTCTGTTCTTCGCTCTGCTAAAAATAATTTCATCCATATTAAATGCTCTCAACTCTCCAACTCGAATTCTTCCCACTCCTTCTGGCACCTTGCCAAAAACCTTTCTAACAACTTTACCTCATCATCCTTCCTTCCTCTTTTCTACTCTGATGGATCTGTAGCTATTTCTTCTACTGATAAAGCTGATCTCTTCGCACAGACTTTCTCCTCCAATTCCACCTTAGACGATTCCGGTGCTATTCCTCTATCACTTCCTGCCTCTGACTTCCTATTTCTAAACAGAAGTGATATATGAGTTTCAGCATGTGTCCAAATTTCAAACGTTACAGAACAAGTACTGATGACTTTATGGGCAACAATGGTCTGCCTCATCATTCGACCGCTAGGTCACCAGTACCTGTAATTTCTTGATGGTTGAGATTTGCATTCATGTTGATAAGGCATTTTTGACTAAGACATTTTTCATATATGTACGATAACCCAAAGTTATGCTCTTTCCTCCCGAGACACTTTATATATATAGTAGACTATATAGTAGACAGAGAAATAGGCATGAAAAAAGATAAATATACACAAAACTAGCTGCAATATCCTTCCCCGTGTCGGGTAAACATGAAGCAGAAAGGGTGGACTGTGCAACTCTCCCCCCCAAAAAAAAAAAAATAAATAAATAATAATAATAAGTTGTCGAAAACTGGTGACGGGTATTCTCTCTCTCTCTCTCTCTCTCTCTCTCTCTCTCTCTCTCTCATCTACTGTACTGTATGTTAGAGGTGTTCGAAAATTGCCTTACCAACGGTAATGTAATCAAAGAGTGCTAAGTCCTAAAACGAGAAAAATCAGAAAGTTTAAAAACGTTCTAACATGGTCAATAAAAAGAAGACAGTAAGAGTCAAGTAAGTAATGCATTAACATTAAAAATAGCTGTGTAACGAAGCGGTTGTGAATTCAATCAGAAAAAAAAAAAAAAAAAGCGTCGCATTATCCCATGATCCGTGTGTTGTTTGTGCTGGTCGAACGGGGCGGTACTCCCAAGATGCATGGCAAGCTGGTGAAGGGAAGAGATGGAGCTTCTGTCTCTCCAGCCCTTAGGAGTTGTTCCTGATCATCTCTCTTTATTCCCGTGTTTCATCAGTACATACAGTAGGTCAGCATACTCTCCACCATTTTCCTGTAACATATTTTTATACCAAACCAAATACACTTTACATATTTCACCTATTTCAACACTGCAAAAATGGCTTTAATGGAGGATGGTTGGGGATCATAAATTGCCCCACCAGCAGCTCTTCTCCCGGTGACAACCAAGGGAGATGTACTGAATCGATGATTGACACCTGTCCCATTCATTTCTGCAGAATTTTCGCGTTTTCGTACACCGTATTTTCTCTGTCGAACACGAGCTGTCTTCCTTTAATCTGACCTCACATTCAGCACTGAAACTCAGCTGTCTGAGGTAACTGACAACAGACCCTTCTCTGTAATCTACTTTACCTGTTTTATAATTAATTGTATCTGTCACGTGCATGCATACAACAACGTATCTTGCCTTCATATATGGGAATGTGTATCCTCTCAGTTCTCTACACGTTGCTTTCACCAGTCCTATCATTCTCTGATAATTATATCTGCGAACTTTTACTTACCCCTCATTCTACCTGTTATGGAAATATTCTTTGGCGTTCTTACATCTGAGACAACACAGTCTTTTCATTTCTTCCTTTTCTGAAATCTCCATCCTATGCGATTTCAGTGTCCACCACCACCTTCAGGTCTTCTCTTCACTCACTGATCCATTATTTTCTATCCTTAATGACCAAGATTTACTCGTATAGCGCCTTACCTGTATATCTAATTGCCTTGATGAGAATTCCTATATTCTTGTCCATTTTCTTCAGACAAATCCTTCTGTTTATACTGTCAATCTTTTGTCTCTGCAGGGCTCCTCCAACCGCACACCCATCATGGCTGGATGAATCACTGTGGCTTGATGATCAAACTTCGATAATGAAACACCTACACTTGTAGAATGGAGAATCTGTTTTTACCAAACAGTTCGCTGGACACTCCCACCATCTTCCCTGACCACTGATGATTGTGGCAGTGTCCACCGAAACTGTTAGGTAAAAGATAGTTTCAAGTCTACAAGTGTGGGTGTTTCATTATCCAAACACTCATCACTGTAACCTCTCCTATCGCTTTGTAAGACCCTTGAACCCTCGCAGGAAGCAGCACCTATGGCACTTTGAAGCTGAATATTGAGATTCTCAGCCTGTACTACTTTGATCTTCCTTGGAATGATCAATGCTTCTTTTGCCAAGAGCCAGGTATGTTTCGTACACTAAAGACACTCTCCGGGGCATAGTAGCATACATACCTATTTGTTACGGTCTGACTCATGCAGAACTGCCTTCGTTTAATTACGACAGTTTTAATGGTATCTACAAGGTACCGGCGCCATCTCACCCATCATATCTCTTCTATTTTATGTGTCTGAAGGGAATCAATCTTAGTCCACTTATCGACTTTATAAGAATAATTCATTTATACTTAATGTTCTGAGCTCTCTGACTAAGATTCTTCCTGCTCATTCTGGCACACTGCTATCCATGCTTTTTTTTTAATTTTTATTCAGATGGCTCTGTAGCTCATTCTTCAGTGGGTAAGTCAGAACTCTTCATTCAGACATTTTCCTCCGTCTCCACTTTAGATGATTCGGGTGCCATCTCTACATACCCTTTCCTCTCTGGCTTCCTCATACCTGACATTATAATTCTTTCAAAATATGCATTTTCTGCCCTCGCATGCCTCAGTACAGTACTATACCCTATTTGACTGACCTGTGCACCTGAGATGTATGGGGAGAGTAGTGTGTGTTTGATTCGCGGCTGCTGATTGGCCGCCGATAATTAAATCTATACCTCTTCATATTTTGGCACAAATATATTTATATTTTTAAACTGCCTACAGAATAAAACAGCCAGTTTAAATATGGAATCATTTCCAAAGCTAAAGAGGTTAGAATGAGCTTTGAAAGTTTACTGTTGTCAAGGAAAATTAAGGTTGATTATAAAATTTTATTAAACGATGAGTGACGTTTGAAGTAAATTTTCCACCCACGGTGTACACCTACGTCCGCATGTTGCACTGCATCCACCCACGGTGTACACCTACTGTACGTCCGCATGTTGCACTACAATACGTGTCTGCATCGGCGGCCAATCAGCAGCCGCGAATCAAACATACCCTAATTGCCCCATACATCTCAGGTGCGCATGTCAATCAAATAGACTTATATATATATATATATATATATATATATATATATATATATATATATATATATATATATATATATATATATATATATATATATATATATATATATATATATATATATATATATATATATATATATATAGTTAGGCATAGGGCAGATTAGATTCCTCCTGTTATTCTCACAACTGTACTTTTCTGATACCACCCTGCCTAGGTAAACGATTTCGTCTTTGCCTGGTGATTTATACTTTTCCTCTTACTGGAAGTTTACTCCCATTCAGCTTGTATCAACGAAGGGCAACTATTCTCATCACTCTGACTACTGACCAACTGCTTAGTATCCTGTAATTTTAAACTTGGCCATCTGTTTTTAACATGAAACTTTTGAAAACCTTTCCTACCATAACGTACTTTCTGATCGTCGTTATGGGTTGTGCCAGTGATGCTCCACTTGCAATTTTTGTTTTACCTTCCTCTCTGACTCATGGTCACCCACTTGTAGGGTAAACTAAGGCGTTCCTCTGGCTTCTGTCATATCACCAGTTCTTTTCCTTAGTTTCATCAATTATCTTCTGAGCTGCACAGATAACAGGATCAAATAATGTTGCTGATGACCCCACCCTTCACATGTCAAACTGATTCTCTCACGCTTCCATCACAACAGTTACTTCGACAGTTACGTGATGAAGTTGTGGCGCACCTGATTCATGACTTGGCTCATGTCTCAGTGGTGAAAGACACCTTGTTTTTAATCCATGCAAAACTGCATTCCTTCATCCTTTAACCCGCCAAATTCTTCTGCAGAAGTATCCTTTAATATTCAATAACAGCTCAGTTTTCATTCTCTCTCTCTCTCTCTCTCTCTCTCTCTCTCTCTCTCTCTATCTATCTATCTATCTATCTCTCGGGAACTATCATGAAAAATCACATTACCTCCCTTCCAGATCCGCTTCCAAGAAACATTGTGAACTAAGTCGGCTCTGCACCATCCTTACCCCCTCGCAGTTGTTGACCGTACAGGGATCTTGTTTGCCCCCATGTGGAGCACAATTAACATGTATGGGAGGCTCCCCACCCAAAGCCATTCTAAACAGGATAGGCTTTCGTGTCAACTCCCCTCATCATAATGACTCTCTCTCTCTCTCTCTCTCTCTCTCTCTCTCTCTCTCTCTCTCTCTCTCTCTCTCTCTCTCTCTCTCTCTCTCTCTCTCTCTCTCTCACTGTTGCAGCTTTATTTATTTATTATAGCTTCTTTATTGGTCACAGCTCTTCTGGAATGTCTGGTTGCATCCATCCTCCTTTACAAGGAGTCTGAGAGTACACTCTCTCCTCTTTTCTGCCAGATCTCTACTGCAAGGAATACCAGATACTTTTGTGGAAATTTGATGTGTAGATTTCTCTTGCTCCATATGGCCTGTAAAATTTCCCTGTTGAAGGAGTTCTTCTCAGCTATTCCATCAGTTGCTGCATATTATACCATTTTGAAATTGTCATGAAAATTGCTTCCAGTGGTTGCAGGTTTCTTCCTCTAAAGAAACAAATATAGACGAAAAAAGCAGAAACATTTCGCTAGGAAAAACCAAGGCAACAAAACGTTCCATTTTCCACAGCTATTAAGCCACTCAGCGGGATGCCATAGATCTGTGAAACTGTTATGAGGATTGTCTTCCAATGGCAGCCGTAATTTCTTTTCAAAAAATGTAGCAAAAAATGCTGATTTTTAACACGTCTAGTTTGGGGACCCTTTTTATGATATTCTTTGTGTATCAAGGTTGTCCAACCGAGGGTACATACAGCCTACACATGGAATGCATAAACATTTGTTAGGGTTAATAAATAAGCCATTTTGTTTTACCTTGACTTGCTCTCATCTGATCATGTTAATTCTGTATGACAGTTTAATTTCTGTTTACTGTTATGTCTGATCTACAGGATGACAAACTACTTTGCACAGTATGGAATGTTATCCATTTTGTTAAATGAATAATTTATTCATGCTATTAAATATTTTCTTTGTTAATATAAGAAATATTAACCAAGGGGGTGCATAGGTTGGGGTACATTTGGTTTTGCCCATAAAATTTAATGGTTGTTACACAACCCTGCTGTAAATGTAGAGGAGAAAAATAATCAGAGTTTACTTCGTCACTGCTACGTGTAGCTCATTTGCATAAAATTAGGAACTCTCTTCGTAGGAAATTATGTATAATAATAAATTTAATGTACGATTATTCTAATATAGGACGTTACTGAAATTAGGTAGAGCGTTAAGATCAGTAATGTATATGGAGGATTTATGTGTTGCCAGGGGGAATGAAAAATACCGTTTGCTACTATCAGGGCTACATAAATCTCCTAACTCGAAAAAAAAAAAAAAAAAGTAAATTGCGTGCAAATTAAATGAAGCACATTTGTCACAGTGAACTAAAGTGTCGGTGGCAGTGGCATCATCAATAGAAGAATATATAAAAAGCAGCACACGTGGACCTCATCTGTCTTGTGTCCTGGACGAAAATAAAGTACAACACAACGATGACAAGAAACTAAACAAATAACAACTAATGAATTGTGACTCTGAAGGATAAGAAAATACAGGAAATACCCGAGGAAGAGCAATTGAAGGAAAATTAGGACATAGAGGGGAAAATAAAATGCTAATTGAAAGGCAGAGGGAGTGAGGGAGGAAATGCTGATCATCCCCTTCTCGGAAAACATCACTAGGAGTTGGGGAACGTGTGGGAGGCAAGGAACAAACAACGGGCTAGGCCAGTAGCGGGGTCGGTAGAGTGAGAGACAGTTGCCGCGATCGATCTTACACACTACCATTAAATAGGGTACAGGGGACTTTCTAATCAATGATAGCCTACTCTCACAAAAGTTCACACTGAAAATACACGCATTTTACAGTACAGCATGTTTATTCTTAAAATGGTACTGTATTGTAGTGTGAAATAAAAGCAGGAGCCACCATGAAGTACAGCCCTTGATCTCCAGACCGACCTCCAGAGAAAAGAAAGAAGGAGAGAAGCTTAACAGTATGAAAATTAAGTACAGGAGAGATGAGAGAAGGAGGAAGAGTGTAATATTCTAAAAGATAAGATGCAGCGAGGTAATGGAGCTGTGACAGAATGGTTATGGTTCGGTGATAGCAGTGTCGATTAAGTAAGTTCGAATCCTAATGGTATCATCAGCATTAATATTTGGATTCAGTTTCTTATAACTAGTGTCATAAAGTCAACCTTTACATGTTTAGTATGCAGTATTGTGTGAGAGTAGGAGGACAATACTTTATAACGGGTATACAAGAATAGGACAGAACCTGATGATTAATGAAAGGAGGAAAAGACAGCAGAAGTAATATACAAGAAACAGTAGAAGAAGGAAGAGGAAGAAGAAGAGAAAACAAGAAAAAAAAAATGGAGAAAACAGTCCTGATATAAGGAGAAAGAGAGGTAGAAAAAGTGCATTACGCACAGGTACAGGAAGCATGCCTTATTAAACACGAAAAAGAGAAAGGAAAAACATGAAGTAACTGGGTTGAAAACTGAAAACCCTGCGAAAATCTTGACCGAAAGAGTAACGTATGCATGAAGAGAGAAGTTACGTCTCGAAAACCTTAGACTATATAATTATGACCTCCATTCCCGATATAGGCTATATGAGTTTGACCTCGGAGGTCATTTGAGGCCACCGGTAATTCACGTTCGAACGACTGGACCCAGCAGCCCAATTTTTGGCATGGAATCTCACATGACCTCCAGTTCGGACACAGGCTATGTGAGGTTGACCTCCGAGGTCATTTGAGGTCGCCGGCAGGAGGTCATTTGAGGTCATTGGTAATAGTAAACAAGTGCGCACAAATACTGTGCGTTAGTCTGCAAAAGCTGGAATAGAAAGTTCCTGGACCTTTTACAATCCCTCTTCAAAATCACAAGAGTTGTCTTTCTAGAGTAGAAAGAAAGACTGAACTGGCACAAAATATAGGATTAGTGTTCGACTCTTTGGCCCGGGCAACGCCGGGTACCCCTGCTAGTGTGTGTGTGTGTGTGTGTGTGTGTGTGTGTGTGTGTGTGTGTGTGTGTGTGTGTGTGTGTGTGTGACCAACAGGTGACGACTAAGGACCGAATAAAGTAAATGGTACAGATTGTGATATGTAATGTAAGGGGTGCGAATGATGAGGTGAAAGAGAGATAGATTGTCCAGGTGCCTGAGGATGCCAAAGTGGATGTATGTGAGTTAACTGAAACTAAATGGAGGTGAGAATGTGAGAGAATGGAAGTATGGATGGGGTATATGCACAGGAGTAGGAGAATGAGAGGGCAAAAGAAGGAATTTGTATTGTTGTGTGCAAGAGATGAAAGGTGCATATAAGAGAGTATAGATCCGTTGGCTCAAGGATTGTGTGGGTATTATTGAAAGTTGGACTACAAATCTGGGCAATAGTGTGTGTGTATTCGCCAAGCAAGATCATGCATGTAGAGTGAAAAAAGAGTTCTAGACAAATGTGGAAGTATGCTTGAAAAAGTTTGAAAGGAATAAGAGAGTGTTTTTGATTGGAGATATGAATGGAAAAGTAGGGAATAAGAAGGTGGGTGGAGTAGTTGGTGAGTGGTGTGTGCCTGCAGAAGTGGATGAGAATGGCAGTGCTCTAGTGGACACTTGTGCCGGGAGGGGATTGGTGATAGCCACTACCCTCATCAGGCACAAAATGATCCACAGGTATAAGTGGTGAATGATGAGAAGGGAGGGTAGTGAACTGAATGAACGGAAGGGAATGATTGATTATGTATGTGTGGATGATAGAATGAGAAGGTGTGTAATGGATGCAAGAGCATACAGAGGTTGGGGGAGTGGACTTTCTGACCACCACTTGGTGGTTGTGAAAGTAAAGGTTCAAATGAAATGGAGGAGGAGGAGACGGGAAGGACAGGAGGAAGTAGTCCATACAAGGAAGGTAGAAAGTTTGCAAGAGGATGGAAAAAAAAGGCAGAATATATGAGAGAAGTTAACCCGCCCCGTCCCGTCGACGTATGGGTACATTGCAACGATTTGCATTTGCCAGTCCCGGCGACGTACCAGTACGTTGTGCAATTGCAAGGTCCCTAATTTGCACAATTTTCAATTTTCGCGCGTCATTTTTCGTTTGTATACACGGGACACCTTCCTCTATTCCTCTACAAAATGCCAAGCAGGGACAATGCCTTACATCGCATAACCTCCCCCCTCCCCCCCTCATGCATTGTCTTGGCAAAGGACCTGTTACCAGTGACCTGGCTAGTAAAGATATTCAGGGCCAGAGTGATTCCCCATTCGATGACAATGTAGAGGACAATGTTTACATAGCATTAGAAGAAAAAAACAGCCAGAAATAATGATCAGGTAATGTGGCAAAAAAAGGTCAGGTATGGTGATTAGTTGGTGAGTGAAACAATGCTTATAATGCCTTTATTACTGCTTGAAAACCAATATACTCTCATACTACATATACATTCGTACCAAGTAAATAAATAAATATCGTTTATGAGTGGATAAAATAGTTACCCTCCCATAGAACTCGTTTTCTTTGGTGCCAGCATGTTAGAAAACCCAGTCAGGTATGGAGGAACTCCTACCTGAATTGGGTATTTTAAACCTCAGGTGAGTGATTTCTCTATGAATTTTCGATGTTTCTCACCAAAAGTGAAGGTTTTAGCTAAAAAAAAAAATTTCGAAAATACCTCGGGACTGGGGGATGTCGGAGGTGCGGAAAACCTCGGGACGTGACGGGTTAAGGAGCAACGGGGAAAATATGACTGGAGCAGATGGGGGACGTGGAAGGTGTGTGCAAGATATTCACAGAAGAAATGTGAGATTGTGTGGGGTGAACAGAAGACGAAATGGAATGCACGGAACAGCTTGGTCGAATGAAGAGGTGAGACAGGCTATGGCGCAAAAGAAGAAAGCATATGTGGATGTGTGGATGAGAAACAGGGGCGTGGAGGAAGTTGAGAAACAGAGTTATATGTAGTGAGGAAGAGAGAGGTGAAAAGATTAGTAAGAAAGAGTAAGAAGAAAGTGGATGAGGAATTTGGAAGAAATTTGAGTGTAAAGTGAGGGGAATGTAAGAAAATGTTCTGAAAAGAGTTAAAGAGAGTTAGACAGGGTAATAAAGAAGTAAGTCGAGGTGTGAAAGATAAAAATGGTATATTGCTAGAGGAGAAGAGCAGATGGCGAGAACACTTTGAGGAACTGTTGAACATAGACAATTAAACTATTGCAAGTATAAGTGGCTGGGGAATGGCTGGGAGGAGGAGGGAGGTGAGAAGAGAGAAAGGAATCAGTGGAATGGAAGTAGTAGAAGCAATGAAGAAACTCAAAATGGGGAAAGCCCCAGGAATTGATGGAGCGTGTGGTGAAATCCTGAAGCATGAGGGAGAGATAGTACAGTAGTAGAATGGATGAAGAGGGAAACCTGTACTGTACACAGGAAAAATCATCTGGTAAATTACCAATATGCTGGGAATCGAACCAGGGACTCTCAGGTGAGAGCCAGGCAGCATACCACTACACCGCGACCAGGTAAAAGTTTACTCACGTTGTCACAATCTTGTAACCAACGTCCCTCCGCCCCCACTGTGAGCATCAAGAGGATGAGTTAACCCCCTGGCACTCGGGCAAGTAGATGCTTTTAATCTATCCCAAGCACTTACGGCAAGTCAGAATGAAGAGGGAAACCTGTACTGTACACAGGAAGTGCTTGGGATAGATTAAAAGCATCTACTTGCCCGAGTGCCAGGGGGTTAACTCATCCTCTTGATGCTCACAGTGGGGGCGGAGGGACGTTGGTTACAAGATTGTGACAACGTGAGTTAACTTTTACCTGGTCGTGGTGTAGTGGTATGCTGCCTGGCTCTCACCTGAGAGTCCCTAGTTCGATTCCCAGCATATTGGTATTTTACCAGACAGAAGAGTAGAATGGATATAGAAGATGTACAGATTGGCCTGGGAGGAAGGTAGAGTTCTGAAGGACTGGAAGGCACGTAAAATTATTCCCCTCTACGAAGGAAAAGGGGAAAAAGAAGTGTGTGGCAATCACTGGGACATTTGTCTTCTTAGTATTACAGGAAAAGTGTATGGTAGGATACTTACTGACCGAGATAGGGAAATAACAGAATTAGTTGGAGAACAAAAGGGAGGTTTTCGGAAGGAAAGAGGTTGTGTAGATCAGTTAATCATTCTTAGGTCTTTAGTGGAAAAGTTTATAGAAAAGGACTGAAGTTGTATGTGCCCTTCAGGGATTTAGAGAAATCATATGACAGGGTGGATAGACAAAGAATGTGGAAAGTATTAAGGATATATGGAATAAATGGGAAGTTGCTGAATGCCATGAAGAGTATGTATGAGGGTGCTAAGGCTGCAGTGCGTGTGGATAGTGAAGCGGGTGAATTTTTCTGTCTGAATGTTGGACTGAAACAGGGATGTGCCATGTCCCAATGGTTGTTCAAACTGTATTTAGATGGGGTAATAAAAGAGATACAAGGTAGGGAAGTGGATGTTGAAACGACCCTTATGAGAGAGGGAAGTGTTTGGAAACTCCCTGTACTGTTGTTTGCAGATGATACTGTGTTGTTAGGTGAAGAGCAAGGGGAGCTGCAAGGCTTGGTGGATGAGTATTGGAGAGTGTGTAAGAAACGGAATCTAAAGGTGAATGTAGGGAAGAGTAAAGTTATGGTCTTGAGAGAAATGAAGTCATTGGATACACAGTGAGGCTGGATGAGGAGGAAATGGAAAATGTGAGTGCATTTAAGTATTTGCGTGTTGTGATGAAGAAGGATGGAAGTTTAGAGGGTGAAGTACTTGAAAGGTTGCAAAACAGAGCAGAAAGGTTGCTGGTTCTTTGAAAGCAGTGATAAGGAACAGCGAAGTGAACATGAAAGTAAAAAAATTACTTCATGATATTAATGTGATACGGTACCTACTTAATGTATGGACGTGAAGCTTGGAACTTGTTGGAAGGACACAAGTCAAGAGTGAGTGCAATGGAAATGAGTTATTTGAGAGGAGCATGTGAAGTTACATGGAGAGACAGACTGACAAATGACGAAGTGAAGGAGCGGTGTGATATGGATGTGGATATGATGGAAAGCGTTAGGAGAAATACACTGAGGTAGTCTGGCCATGTGGAGAGTGTATGCGAGTGAGGTGGAGGGGGGGGGGAGGGAGAGGGAGGCCGAGGATGAGATTGAGGGATGGAGTGGAGAGGTATATAAGAGAGGGATGTGTGAGCTTGGAGCAAGGCAGTGAGGTTGCATTGGACGGGACAACATGGAGGCGATTTGTTTGTGGCCACCCCTTAAGGGATTGAGGTGTCTGGCAATAGATACTATAGACAGATAAATACATGTG
Source organism: Coenobita brevimanus (assembly GCF_032717465.1). NCBI lineage: Eukaryota > Metazoa > Arthropoda > Malacostraca > Decapoda > Coenobitidae > Coenobita > Coenobita brevimanus. Next base: position 1,334,255 of record NC_137057.1, read on the forward strand.
GAGGGGATGACCGAATCAGCAGAGAGGTGGCTTGCAGTCCTAATGGACCCATGTTCGAATCTCCTCATGGGCAAGGAATAGTTAAAGGAATAGAATTCCATTTAAGCAGACTTTAGCGATCTATCAGACGACCAGCCAGCATGTTGTAAAACTACCCTCACTAATACCAATACACCAGTCCTGTATGAGACAGCCCTAGCATGTATTCATAATGTACAGTAGGTGTTAGCGCCGAAGTGGCGACATTGGAAGTGTATGCATGTAGGACCACTGGGCTTTGATATCGGGCTGTGATGCCTAAGTCCAGAGTCGGAGACATTATATATATATATATATATATATATATATATATATATATATATATATATATATATATATATATATATATATATATATATTCGATTTCGTTTTTAAAGGCTCCAACATGCTTGCATGTGTCGGCCTTGGTCACCTAATGGCGGCTCTCCACGCTGCACGATCCATTGCAGCCTCCCTGTTCAGTCCCTTAACCCTGAGGTTACACTTAATGACATCGTCCCATGTCTTTCTCGGTCTTTCCCCTCATAACCCCACCCCCAATATTAACACTTCTCACCTTCCTCACCCAATTATCATCCCCCATCCTCTCCACATGTCCAAACCACCTCAATCTACCTCTCCTCATCACAACACCAATGTACTCCAATCCCATCCTACCTCTCAACTCTTCCATCGTAAACCCAGCCCCTCCAGGCCTTGGACGCAGGGACGCACTGTACATCCACCTAATCATTGTCATTTCTAAACGTCTGAGCCGGCGAATATCTTCCTCCTTCACTGCCCAGGTCTCACTACCATACAGCATTACACTCCTGATACATGCTGCCTACAAATACCCCTTAGCAAGTAGGGAGAGTCCTCTCAATGTCAGGAGAGGCAAGAGCTCCCTGAACTTCTTCCAACCACTTCTCACCCTAGCCACAGAGCTAGCTCCAGCCCCACCTCCAGCACACAACATGTCTTCCAAATATCAAAACTCTTCCACACACTCAAGAGATTCACCAGCAAGTTCAATCCTTTCACGTCTAACAATCTCCACCTGCTCACCCCGACACAC